>NC_089312.1:31691829-31991829 GCF_036669915.1 Pocillopora verrucosa | reverse complement strand
TCACACCCTTTCTTTCATTGTTCCTCGTTTTGTCCGCCTCTCTTCTCGCCGTTTGAATTCTGCAGGTCTGATTTTCATTTCTGTTGTTTTGGGAGTGCGAGTAGCATCGGCACAATCTAAATTTCCCCAATGAATATTTCCATAAATTCCGTTTAGATTTGAACTAATAGCACAGTCTTCCGGGAACCACCAGCTTTCCCCTAATGTTTCAGGACAGATGGAATGCTTTTGATCCCAGGTTCTAAACTTTGAGCCATTATGATCACAGAGAGAATCATTGACAGTCGCATCTGCTAAAAAAGTAAGATCCACTCATAAATTATTTAAAACTTGTGCGCAATTTTTGTCAAGATGAAAAAAAAAATGGGAAAAAAGATTTTTTTATCTCGAGAAGATGAGTGAGTAAAAAAAAGGGAAAAGAAAAATGTGAATCTGAGCATTGCGACATTGAGCTTTAATACTTGCATTACAGGTCAGATTTTCAGACCCTTTGCTGAGTCAGGGACTCGTTAAAGGAATACTGGACAAATCTATTCATTAGAGTAACACGCACATATACATGCGGTAATATGCTCACAAAGTGCTTAGTCTAGACGAAAACGTATACAAGAAAAAATACTCACGGTGATTTATTGTTGAAAAGCTCATATGAGGCTAACTTAGACGGCTATAACTGAGCTCTTCAGTGTAGTCATTTTGTTGATACTCGATGGACCAAATTCATCTTCTTTACCCTCTAACTTTGATTTCAAGACCGGGAAAACCAGTCAAGTCCCGAGAGGAAGAGATCTCAATCGTTTTGTCTGTCGACTGATAGGTACTACAATCATTTTCTTTTTCTTTTTCCCCAGAGAGTCGTATCCTTTTGCTTCACTGTTTCATTTATTGTCATGCAACGAAGCTACTTGTCATTAATTGTTGCTTTTATTGACTTACTTGCCCAATTGCCAATGTTCAGCTGGTACTCAGCCGTTTCGTTCGCAATTCCAAACCATTTATATTCAGCGTAAACAATTGTTTTAGAATCGACCCCCAGATCCACTCTAAGCCTGTTGTTTTTATTCTTTTTAGTCAGCCGGAGGATCTTATCCAGTCCAAGCCAAAATTCACCATCGAGGAAACTTCCAAAACCATGTTTGTAGTCAGCCCAACTGCGGTTAAAATCAACGGAACCAGTTAGTCTTCTCTGGAACACTGTCCAGCCTCCACCGTCTGTTGTCTGGTCACAGTATACATCAAAGGCTAGTGAGTTGTCAGGTTTGATTGTATAAATACCATTGATTCTCTGACCAGATCTGTGCAGCTCAGCACAATTTTTAACTGTTGAATAAAAATACGAAAGTTTCGTCTACAAAGTTGCACGTAAATGAGCAGAATGGAAATAAAAAAAGCCGAGGATCGTATATGAGAAAGGAATCTGACTTCCGTCGACCACATCCTATGCCTCTGTGTGACGATTGTCTTTGAGTCAATTTTGATTTGCCTTAGTTTTAGTGCACAACCTCGCACATGTATGATTTGTCTACACAGCCTGCAACTGATGAAATTCATGCAGAGAAATCGAACTAGTGGTAATTTAGCTCTTCATCACTATGGTGTAAGAAGGTAATCTTACTTACATGTACACGCTGAAGATGAGATTAGAATCACCAACAGTATTGGCCCGAACAGCCAATTAGAAACTCTGAAAAGGGAATTCATCTTATATAATGTGAAGCTCTCTCTTGCTTTAAGCAACGAAAGGTTATAATATGTAACGGTGACGGACTGAAGAAACACCGTCATTTATAGTCTGGATTGGAATTGATTAGCTATTTAGGCCATTACTGCAAAAGCTATTTATAGGGGTGTACGAACTTGTTAAATATCACAACTCAGTGAAAGAGTATTCAGAATTGTCTGGGCGACCACACACCTTTCCGTGGGCGATGCGCTTAAGTGGGGCAGAATTTGGGGCAGTGGCTTTCACGAATTACCGGTAGGAAGAATGAAACATCTTACGAGAAAAATTTATCTCAATTTGATCCCTACAATCAATTAGCGTTTGAAACTCTGACCATAACCAAGAAGTTGTGCATTGTCGGCTATTGCCGAAAGAATATTTCGTATTAAAAGTCACAAGAAAGTTCTCTTATTGACTGTTGTGCTGATAATCGAATACCTATGTTGTGCTACATTGAAAAAGATATATATTGCTGGTATTTAATAATTAGTAATAGTTATTATCTGATTGAGTTCTCCTACATCATTTCCTCTACTTGATAATTTGACATTAATCGTTACCGGGGATTTATAACCTGGGTCATGGGGATAAAGTTATCTCAGTTTATAATTTCCTGTCATCACGAATACGTCACCGCCAGGAGTTTTGTGATGTTGAACTTTCCAGAGTCATGCTTAACGTGGGTGTTAATTCTTTTTAATAGCTAAACACTTGTCTAATTGTTAGAAAGATACTTAATCAGCTGCATAGTTATTCTGATACCTGGACTGAAGGGTTAAGGGTCCAAAAATCACCTGATGTGATTGTCCAAGGGCAATTGTTAGCAGACAGAAGTTTGGATAACTTGAGCTAAAGAATATTATTTCTTCCTGACAAAAAAACACACAAGGGTAATAAGGGTAGTAATAATTGCTCCATTTTTCGTTCCATGATAACACTCCATACAAGTTGGGAATTTTTTTCCGAGGTAGTTTTCTCTCACATAAACTAGACCTACAATTCATAAATATGTAGCAACTGCTTCACTCTTTCTTTTTATGAACATCATCCTTGAGCGCACGAGTAAACATATTTTCTTAAGTGTGCTATTAAGTTGATCAAAGTGCTACCCACGCGAAGATTACGTTTTTCATAGAGAATTTACATGAAATACTAGGTCAGAAAGAGGAAATAAAGGTATTCTTTATTAAAGACCCTACTACTTAGCGGCTTTTGTAGCCATCTTTAGATCAAAAGAAAAGTTGTGCAGAGTCGAACGCAGACTTCAGACAAAATTATGTTATATATCAAAACCATTACACATATCAGGTTAGGACTTTTGCGTGCAAATGTCTTGTTACTGTATGTTAATTTGCCGGAATAAATCAGTTTGACCCGAATACAAAACGGAAGTGGATTAAAACCCTTAAAGTGCTCGTAATTCAATTAAAGACATAAAAAGGTCCAAAAGAGATGGAGAACATTATGGGGAGGTTCTTTATGACAGTGGTCGACTTCCGGGACATTTCAACATCAAAACAGCCCAACAAGAAGCTTGATAATTTCTCCCGCTAAAAATATCTTAGTTTTATTTTCTTGAAAAAAACAACAAACAAACAAACATACATAAAAAACAATTTATGTGGCATGGCTTTGTGATTCGCGTGTTTCACTTTCGTCTGGGGTAGGGCATGATTTCCGCCGTTGTTTCTAGAGGAGGAACCGGAGTGTGGGCTCGAACAATACTTAATGACCCAGCTTATCATAGCAGGAATATTTCATCTTTTAGTCAGCAAGAATGATGAAATCTTAGGCTCGGCTCATCTTTCGTTACTTTCTTGCTTAACGGGAAAAAATACACCCAAAGGTTATATGGAAAGTAGTCTTAAGAGATCAAGTGTCTAATCCCGACATCACTGACCGTTTTTTATGCCTTAAGGGCAGAAGTCTGGAATGAAGTAACTTTGCAGAATTCAGAATCATGTCGCTCTTATCATGGTTGTTACTAAAGACTAAACGTTCTCCCGTCTGTTTTCTTCCTTTCGTAGTCTTAGTAAAATCGATGCTTGACATACAAAGAGATCCTACATTTTTTAATAACCCTTTTGGTGGTCTTTAGTAGATATAACTCAGTCATTCGTTTACACTTGTGCGGTCAAGTGTGAACATCACTCGGTCTGTTTCTCTCATATCTTTCTCTCGATATCACTCCGCAACTTGCCGTTATTGAAATATTATCTGGTTTGTTGTGCAGACTTATACAGTCACTTAGAAATTTTACTCTGTCAGCTGTACACACTTCGTTTTAGTCAGCTGCAAAAATTGGCTAGTTTATACTTTATATTTGCTAAAATGTAGACATCACTCCAGTAGCTTGTTTTATCATATGACACGGAAACGGTCATAGGCCGTGTATTTTTGTTCACGAAAGCTAACAAACAACTTGCTAACCTATGACCAATACTCCTTAGTACAGCCCTCACGCTCGGTTAGTAAGAAGTTGGTATTGACTTATTCGATTGGTTGCTATCATAATACTCGGTCAGTTGTAATAAATAATTAGCTTGGTTACACTGTCTGTTGTAAAAAATAATTAGCTTGACTTTTCTGTCCGTTGTTTGCACTTATTTGGTCGGTTGTAATTTTGATAAGGCAATTTAGTATTACCAACTGAGTTGAGAACGTAAGTTGGCCACCGTTGACTTGAGAGTTTCAAAGATGACGTTTGAGGGTAAGTACTTCGCCACAGAAAATGACGAAGGGCTAACGAAGGGCTAACGAAGGGCTAACGAAGGGCTAACAGAGGGCTAACAGAGGACTTACGCTCGAAGCGTAAGCTTTAAAACTCTTTGCAGTGGCCAATTTACGTTACCGACTCATTTGGTAACACAAAATTACCTTGTTTTATTCTCCCATCGACGCAGCAGCACAGTTTCTTTAGAAACGTACCCCCTGTAATCATGATACACTGTAAGTTGTAGGGACTTTTTCGGTCGCTTGTAAACATCATACGCAACCAGTTTATACCTTTACTCATTAACATCTGTCAGCACATTTCCCATATTGTTCTCTATTTATATCCCAAGAAAATGCTTAGGGCTAGGGTCATCTGTGATTCAGACAGATTATGTTGTGAGGAGAATTAAGATGCAAGTCACTCTTAGGGGTCAAAGGCGTAACGCACTGATTTGGTCGTTTGCAAAATTTATTCTGTCATTTGTGTGACTCGTTTGATTTAGTGGGTTGTAAAAACTAACGCTTCAAACGCTTCTGGTCGTCTTCCTATAACTATATGCAGAGCTGTTTTATTCGTGTCAGACTGGATTTCCTTTTCTTTCTCCCAACAGAGAGGCGGTAGCCGCACCCCTCGCTTGCCAGTACAATTAGACCACTGATTGACTCTCTGACTTTTGGAGGAGGCTCATGGATATGGACTTGCTGATCTGTGAGAGGCAAATAGGAAGTAGTTAAATAAAAAGTCAAAGAGACTAGCAGTGATTTAAATGGTTGAAGGCCCATGCTAACTAAAGGAAGTAAAAAGTGTCATCTAATTATGTGTAATTACAGTTATTTCTGTTTGAAGCCAATAGGGTTTCAGGGGCTGGAGCATCAAATTGCGTGACGAGCCCTTTTCATATAAATGGGGAAACAGAGTTTTTGAGAATACCTTTAAAAGACGTCGATCCCACAAAAATGCACCAACTGCAAAAACAGATGCAGATACCACGAAAGCGATCGCAGTCAGCTGAAAAATTGACAATCTAGTCCTTCTTGCCAGTGTTCGTGATTCAGATTTCAGATCTGGATTTGCTTCTTTTCAGCTCTTTTTAAATCACCAACTTCTAATCAGGAAATTCTGCCCATCTAGGGCACAGGGGAAGTCCCTTCTAACAATTTGATAAGTTTTCACAAGGACAGAAAGTTAATAGACCCGTTTATATAGGGAAGTAACCATGGTGGTCAGACACAAAGAACATAATTAAGACAGACTTTAGAAGTGCCTGAGACTATCGAAGTTGCCGTCACAGTTGAGCCTATTTTCTTTTATACTTACTCTTAATGCATCTATTTGATCAAACTTTGTAGAATGTTGATGTCTGTGTCGAAACATTAGTTTAAATAAATACAGCTAAGAAGGCAAGATAGAGACCTCTGTGTCACACAAAAGCTAAATCCATGATTTTATTACCTAAATCATTCACACGTAAGTTGACCTCGATAGATGCCTTTTCCCCTGCTATGTTACTTGCAGCACACTGATATATGCCCCCATCCTCCTTCTTCACTTTTTCTATAAACAGTTGGTAATGAGTGTTTTGGTCACGTCGATCTCTAGTGATCATTGTCCTTGAAGTAGATTGGACATCATATGAATTGTCGTTCTTGATCCACCTGACGGTTGACTGAGGATGACCAGTTGTAATACAATTCAAAGTAACGTCAGAACCGATGACAACACTTAGGTTTCACCGATCTTCAACAACTTGAGTTACAGTTTGAGTGCCTGATGGGTGAAAGTTGGTCCCTGGGGTGGATTGTGTTGAATGCCGATCATTGCCCCTTGCACATGAGATGCTTGGCTTGAGATGACTCTTGTAAAAGTTACACTAAAACCGACAACAACGCTTTGGTTCGTGAGATCTTCCACATTTTGAATAGGTTGCAGGTCTGAGGAATGAAAATGAGGTAATTATTGTTGCTATGATAGCTGCAGGTTCGCAAACTCTCTTGCAAATAGACTAGAAGGAAGGAAGACACGCCTAAGGAGTGGGTTAAGGCAATTAAATAGCTGGAAACGAGTCCTTCCTATTTCCAGGAGGTGGTTGGTAAGTGATAAATCAGCAGTTATTTCTCATATTTTAAAGCAGGAACGATCCTAAGTTGTTGCTGTCATTAAATCTCACTTTCAAGTCCATTTATGCCTTCCTCTTCAATTTTTTGTCTTTTCTTTTTATTTTGTACGGTGACTTTTTTTCCATCTCACTAAACTAATATTCTGTTAGTCACTTCAGGTTGAAGGTAATTTTGTTTCATAACCTTCCTTTTGACGAGACAAAGTTATAAAGCTTTTCGGATAAATCATCGGCACAGTTTTTAAGAATAAATTGTCATTTTCAGGTGCAAAAAATGAATGCCTCTTACCTAAATCCTCTGTTAATAAGGAAGACACAGTTGATACCCTTTCCCCGGCGCTGTTATGAGCCACGCAGTGGTATGTGCCAATGTCTTCCATCTTAGTTCCTGTTAACAAGAGCTGACTGCGAACGGTTTTGTTGTCTAACAAAATAACCTTCTCCTCTACCCTTGGGTTGGTTTGTAAAGCTTGTGGATCATCGTTCTTCACCCAAGAGATGGTTGGCCTGGGATGACCGGTGGCAGTGCAGTTGAAAATTACGCTGGAACTGATAAAAGCACTTTGGTTCTTTGGATATTCAATAATTTGAATGTTCTGGGCTCCCGTAGAACAAAAGTGAGACAGTCGTTAAAGTTTATTTTTGTGAGAACAAAGATACATAAAGGATTTTTAACATTGAAGGTTGTTAAGGGTTGGTTCAAGTGAAGATGGCGTCTAGACCCCCCTAACACTCTTTCTGTTGTATCGTCAACAGCTTGCGTAATACATAAGAAAAGGTCAGACATTCAGTTATTAGACACTGAGATCAAGAGCGAAAATGCCCTCTCGAGTTATTTTCCATCAAATTTTATGTAGCCATATTTTTTTTACAATATTCCGTAAATAAAGAATTAAAATTTTGTGGCTTTAGGTCGTTAACAACACCCAAGAAACTTACAGCTAATAATAAAAATCTCATTTTGACATGACGTGATGGACTGCTGATAGAGTTGTTTCTTTTCGTTTTTTTTACTCGACCCGCCATACTCAAATATTTTTCATGGTCTTTGTCCTGCTTTGTTATTTACCTTCAGGACGAATTTCGAATTTCCTGCTTCACACGTGTAGCTTCCAAGTTGATTTGCCGTCAGTTTTTCGATCATTAATGTGCATCTATGTTTTAACACGATGTGTCTACCCTGTACACATCTGTATCCAGTTGGCTTGTCCTGTGGATCGTACCACTGAGTATACTCGGTCCATCGATCGTAATATCCTGCATCAATACTCCTGGGCTGCGCCGTACAAGTTAGGTTAACCGCAGTATCCACAGATAGTTCGTGCCTTGGTGGATTTATGAAATCTCCACATCAGGTATTACTGGAGGAGGGAGAAAGATAGTCTATTAACATATGTAACATAAAGAGTTTGGCAGCGGCTATTCTGAGCTTAAAAAGATAGATTGCCAGTCCGAGAAAAACCCAAAATACCTCCACTACTTACTGGTCAGTTTAGTGTTGCAATTCATGCCCGTGGCTTAAGGGAGATTCAAGAGACCGCTCGTCACTATAAGGACCACCAGAAAAGGTTTAGAAAGATCATCTGGCCACGTATTGAATCCCATCAGTACACGTTGGCGAGTATCTGTGAGTCTTGTTCAAATAGCCTGCAAGGAATATTGATCGCGTAATAATGAAAAAAATGTAGCATTCTTAAAATAGTGAAATTTCATCGTCATGATCATAATCTCTTTTTTTAACACAAGTGGCTGAGAAAAATTGCTGACGCCCGAGGAACGTAATAACGGTCAAATCGTTGAAATTTTTTTGAAAAGCAAGGAAAGAACGAAAGAAAACCAAAAAAACAACGACATAAAAAAAAAACAAAAAACAAAAACAAAAACAAAAAAAAACACAGAATCGAATAGGGTCAAACTGAGTTGACTCTAGTAACATGATTATGGTGAGCTAGGTTGATTATAGTAAATAGATTATATTCGCTCAGTTTGATACCTTTCTTTTTTAAGAATATCATGCAGTTACATTACCAATATTTTTTATATCTTCTTGCTCTATTTTTGATTTTTTGAGTTAACATTTACTGTGTGTCAATTAAGAAATAAGCTTTCGACAGCCTTTGTAGTCTGGAAACACGGACAAGTTTGGGCGCTAACTGTACATGTACATAGCCTTTGTACTGGCAGCAGCATTAGAAACAGAAGCTAATGAAATCATACGCCGTGACTTGCTTATTGTGGTAGCTAGTCTTCCAGAAAAACTCAGCGAATATCATTGATTAGCTTCGACGGCGATTTTTTTCTTTCATCTTCTCGTTCTTACTCAACAGATTAAGACGTCTTAATCGTCTATCAAAATACCCATTTATGGAAAGGTATGTCACGAGGTGCCTGATAAGTGCATTAATGTTCTGAAAAACACTGACCCCAATTTTCTTTTTTCGTTGTCAAATACTTGGTAAACAACGCAAACCAGACTCAAAGATGCGTGGCATGCCACCATGTTAATTCTTATGATTCCATGTTAGGTCTCAGTACCACAGACTTAGAAACAAAATACAAAACAGGTAAGAACTGACGAATTCTTAAAGCGAAGAAAGCCCAGAGTTAATTTAGAGGAAAGATTTTGTTCAGCTCTGTAGAGTGGGATTTAGGGCTAGTGTGGAGAGAGATGAAAGTTATAATCAATTGCTGCGTGTGAGCCGGGCTCTTACCTTGACTGTCCTTAGAGCTCCGGGAAAGTACTGTTAAAGCTGCCTTGAATTACTGGTTTTATACTCCAACCTACAAAAAGTATCATTTTTCGAGACTGGAACGCTCTGGATGATTTCGGTTGTTTGTCAAGGGTTTCTATGTTACAATCCGGTAATTAAACCGTCAGGCAGGTTTTTCAGGCGCCAATCTACCACGTACAAATGATCGTAACTCAACGCTCCGGCTGTCTTTTTTATCAATTCCAAATCATAGCTTTTACTTTAAAATTTTGGGCGAATTAGCCTTCATTACAATGTAGTCTGGAGAGTAAGTGACATGGTGTTATGACAGGAATAACAGTGACAGCATAGCAAGCTTGAAATGGCAGAAATCGCCAGAAACTACGATGGACAAACAAGATGTGCGTAAGTTCGCTCCTCATGCTGTTCCTTGTAACGTGTTCAAAATTCTCAAAGGTTCCTTTCGTAACTTAACACTGAGTCACACAACTCGTGACCCTTTCATGAATTACTCGTTTGCTTCTACTCGAGACGCGAGCTTGGGCTGCCTGTGTTATCTGAAGCAAAAATTCAATGGTTATGTGGAACGGTCAAAAAACAGCTCAAGTTCTCAGTGGGTGTATGAATATGCCGTTTTATTCTCAACGGGGCATAACCATACCTTTTATTTTATAAGGAAGAACCCACGACCCGCATTAAAACCTAACAACGAAGATCAGTAAATTAGGTGCCTCAGTACTCCAGCAAAAATTGTAAAAAGCTTGTGACTGTGTTTATTTCCTTTGCAAAGGTCCGCTTGTTAGAGATTCGCCCAAGTAAACGAAAGCTTTCACTTACATGTTTGTTTGGATCGGAGGCTTTTAACACCCATAAAGATACAGGTCAAATAATCATCAACAGCGATTTTGTTGACACAGCCAGTATATTTTTCTTCTCTAAATATGTTCAGCTCTTTACTATGGAGATAGGAAAATATTGAGGAAAATTTGGCACTCTACAGTGGAATGGTCGCATACTTCGGGATTGTGGAAAGATTAAACAGGCTAAATCGTACCTCCCAAGAGATCCACGATGTAAATTATCTCGTCAATAAGTATGCAAGTTAAGATGTAATGCAATCTTTGCTCTGGCATCCTTGGAACTCGTTCAGCTTATCAAAATAAGCAAACATAAGTCCGGATAGCGTAGTACACATGTGGACTGAGAATCAAACCACTCTTTGCACGCTTGAGGTAGAGTTCTTTTGATTTCTAAGACGTATATTTTTTTCTAAGATGTATATAAAGCGCTATTTTTCCTCTCTCCGTTAGGACTGGACATTAAAAAGTGGTGAAGGACGTAAATGTCTTTAATTGAAATTCAGCACTCTGATTTCAACCTTTCCGTTTGGACGAAAAGCTCCTGTTTTCGGGGATTGTTTTTTCCAATGTTCTTCCTTTTTAGCTTATTCATGCTGGAAGCCATGAATGAGGTATTGTGGTGAAGAAGATGTTGAAGCAAGTTGTCTACCGTGAATGGAAGTTGTATTTCGTAAACGGAAGTTGCATTGTGGACCGTGAACGGAAGTAGTTTCGCGTGTTACCCCGCCCCCACTTAGTGAAAGTCAAAATTAAATTTCGATGAAGCTCAAAAACTCACGTGGAAAGAAATAAAATGTTTGTATGGTTAAATAAAAATAATAACCTCAGATCACGTTTCCGAACTTCTAAAAATGCAACTTGTATCGAGAAGCCGAAATGTTCACACCTAATTTCTACAGGGAAAAGCGAAGCGTTGCTTTCTTGACCGGCCATTTGTTTACTTTTCTGGTAGTTTTATCCCTCATCTGTTTGGTGACTACGCAAATATTAATATGTGAAAATCAGACTGCATGAAGGCTTAAAATTCTATTAAGAACGATTGTGGCTGCTTTGTTTAAAATCAAATGCAGTGACCACTTTTTAAAAACAAGAGACATCATGAAACGGGCAAGGAATATTTCATAATAGTGCAAATGATTGTGAAAGATGAGGGTTACTAATATTTTGTTGTTAGAGCAACATTTGATGCCTGATTATGACCACCGGCCCACCCCCCCGCCTCACAAACACACACACACACACACACACACACACACACCAACAAAAGGACACTCTACTCATCCCACCTCCAGTGCACACAACGGCTTTTTTCCAATTCCCATCGCGAAGAATGCACACGTTTTCTTATCACACAACTGTCCCCAAAATAAAAGAAATTTATTCTATAAGTCTTAAAAAATCACATAAACCGACTTCAACTGTACCTATATTCAGGAAGTCCAAGAAATCAATATAAACTTAAGCCATGATATGAATGAGCTGGCTCTAAGAGCCCTTTGATTGCTTTTGTTTTGTTTTGTATTTTTTCCCTTTCCAGTAACAAATAAAAATGTTATTTTCTGCTTCACTAAAAGTATTTTTAGCACGATTCTTTCTTGCTCGTGTCCAACCTTCTCCCTTATATTTCAAAGGGTGGAAATCTCTGGCTCCATAACTCTATACTTGAGAAGCTATTTCATTAGATATTTGGCAATATTTCATACAAGATTTAGAGGGAGTTAATAGTTTTCCAGCTAGGCTCGAGACGACACTCGCGTAACTTGCTTGGTTCTTTCAAAATACTTCGTAACTTACTTAGTTCTTGTAGAATGCTTAGTCAAGACCCATTCCATTCCAGCCGTGGAATTGCATATCTTGAAATAGACACGATTGACTGCTCATCGCTTCCTCTTCGTTTCCATATCCTTCAGCAGTAAGTATCGTTCATCATTTACAAAATTTCTTAGTCTGACAATTGAAACCTTTCCACGGTTTTTGCTTCTTGGCCCTTTGTGCTTACCGAGAAGGCCTTTTCTCACTGTAAAAGGGTATTTTCACTATAGGTTGACACGTAAGCTTATAGATGTCAACAAACAATGATTTTATCATCATATTATCCGACCCGATAGCGATTGTTTAGAGAAATGTCACAAGCTTTGGACATTTGGGAATTATTGGTTCTCGTGATGGCCTCGCTCATCATTGAGTCTACGCGGCTCAATGGTAGAGCTTCGGAGCATGGAATCTGCAGGTGTAAGTTTCGATCTCTTTTGGGGACTCGGAGATGTTATCTTTGTCCTAACTCCGTGACAAGACAGATAAACATTTCAGTCAGTTTTTTATTAGTAATGTTGTTCTGTCGAAAGAAGGAACTCTCTTAAGCGATCAAAAAACCATTTGATAACCATCTAATAACCATTTTCAGAGTGACACATTAGTAATGACCGACAATTCGACAAAATAGGCGGAAGTCCTCATTAAAGTCAATTGACTTTGATGACAGTGATGACGACAGTCTTCTCTGGATTACTCTAGCCCAAACGACCAGTTTACACGATCAGAAAGTTATTCTTGGGTTCACACAATTTACTGTGGAACTAAGATATTTCACCAATAATGGTTAAATACAGTGTTCCCCTATTAACTTCTCCACCTTTGGTGCATTGTCTAATATTATGCCTTCACTGCTCAGTTCACCCTTACTCCCAATTACCTTATTTTCTTGTATAAATTGCGTGAACCTCATTTTCGCTTTAATCGATTGTTCGCACCTTTGGTCCTGGTTTTCTTTGGTTTTCTCTCATTTGATTATCGTCATTGCGTTGATGTTGGGAAATCTTAAATACCAACGACAGCCACACTTGTTGATTAAAAAGAATGTTATAACTTACTGCAATGCTCTGAATCGATCTCATCTCTGTAATCCTGAATTGACAAATAAGGTTTTACCCTAGGCATGAAATAACAGAAGAAAAAGTGCAAAGAAATTTAGCAAGATCAACGGTAGTCCTTCAATCAAAAGCGTGAACGCGCTCTTTCATCATCACACCCTTTCTTTCATAGGGAGGAACCCAAGACCTGTATAAAATGCAGGACTACTCTAACCTTGACGATCAGATAACACGATCAAATGTTATTCTTGAGTTGAAACAATTTACTTTAAAATTTAAGATGTTAGAGATTTCATTAACAATAGTCAAATATAGCTCTCCTGAGGAAATTGTCAGATCACTCTCATTGCTCGTTGCTCTTGTTTTTAGCGCATCCCCCACCTTGCCCTTTCAGAATCACCTTCTTCTTTCCTTATACAAATAACGCCGTGAACATCATTTACGCCTCAATTGAGTGCGTAAGTTGCCACCTTTGGTCCCCGTTTTATCTATCTCTCTTCTCGCCTTTTAAAGTTTGCCTTTCTGGTTGATCAGGTGTCCGAGACAAGTCTTAGAGCCGAAATGTTCATAGCACCGGACTGATTTTCATTTCTAATGTTTTGGGAGAGCGTTTAGGATCGTTAAGATCTAATTTTCCCTAACGAATCTTTGCGTCTTCTTTGCATCCATAAATTCCGTTAGATTTGATTCAGTAGGACAGTCTTTGAACCACCACCTTTCCCTTCCTGTTTTAGTTCAGTTATTATCCTTTCAATCCCATTTGCTAAACTAAGAGCCATAATGAGCACGAAGAGAATCATGGACAGTCGCTTCTGTTAAAAAAGTAAGATCCACCCGTGAATTCTTTGAAACTTCAGCTCAATAATGGGAAAAAAAGATTTTTCAATCTCGAGAAGGTGAGTGGGGAAAAAAGGGGGGCAAAGAAAAACGTGAATCTGAGCATTGCGACATTGAGCTTTAAGACATGCATTACAAGTCAGAGTTCAGACCCTTTGCTGAGATAGGGACTCTCTAAAGGACATACTATAAGTGCGATAATATGCTCGCAAAGTGCTTAGTCTAGATGAAAAGATATACAAGGAAAAATAATCGTGTTGATGTATTGTTAAAAAGTTTATACGAGGCTAACTTCGATAATAACGACGGCTATAACTGAGACCCTTTCATAGTGGGGTATTTTTTTAACAGACATGATGTACTACCAGAATTAATAAGACTATACCCCCATGACTAGTTAAAATTGGATAAATCTAAAGGGAGGAGCATCCTACTTTCGGAGATCGCTTGTAGCATCTCTCGCCTCGGCCAACCCTCTAACCCACGAGATTTAGATATCAATTCTCTGCAACATCTGCCACGCATTTCTTATTATTAAGGGTGTAAGCATTTGGTGTGAAATCAAACTATATCCCAAATGCTACCTTCTTGGATCTTCTTTGATTTTAAAGATGTAGTGATTTTGTGATGGAGACAAATTTTCTTTTTACCCTATCTTGGAGGTGGAACAGTCGGAAAACATAAACCCTACCTTACACGATTTGTAAACTGAATATCAGTTTACGAATACATACGAGACTCTGATGATGATGATGATGACGATGACAGATGACGATCAAATGTTACTCTTGGGTTCGAACAATTTACTTAAGATCCTTAAGGTTTAAGGTTGCTGCATGTTTCCCTACCTTGTTATTCAGCTAGAAAATTCTTAGCCCTCTCATTGAGTTTCCTGATTGGATTGTCTTGCCTTGTTGTCAGATTTCTTAAATTTGAATGTTATTTCTTAAAGTGGACGACTTGTGAACAGGCGGTGTGCGCACTCTGATTGCGTTGCATCATGATCGTAAAACGAAAAGTGAAACATTTACATTGTGTCGCGGTCAAGTGAACATCTCTGGTAGCAGCAAGTTAGCGTGAATAAACGTGAAATGTAATGAGGATTCACTGTTTGTTGCCGTTCCTTCGAAAGTTAAAAAGTGTTTGAAGGCCTGCGCGACTCCTCTTATTCCTCCGTGACAAATTCGTTGTTAGGAGGCATCTGAAGAGATTCAGAAAGAATCGAGACTGCAGCCTTGCCCAAGAATCTATTCATTTGGCAGCAGTCACACGCACAGCCGATGGATGTGTGAATAATATAAAAATTCGCGAGTTATTTAACAGGGAATCGACCCTTGACATGCCAACGTATTACAAAGAGACAGTGACCTTCTAATACACGAACTATTTTTCATTTCATGCACTTAAAGGCGTAAATATGGGATTCGCCATAGAAGAAGCCCAAATTCGTCATGCTTAACATTTTATTAAAAAAAAACGTACAGATTTTCAAATATGCTTAAAAGAATAGAGAATACTCAGAATAAGGTTTTGAAAACCGTGTCTTTGGAGTTATCTTCTGCGGGAGAGACAGTATGTACTTGAAAACAGAGAAAATAGCGCGCACACATGAAAATATTACCTTTTGTAACACAATCTCATCCGGCTTTGCCAAACCTTAAGAACATACAGACAGGGAAATGACAGGAAACTAACCCTTATTATCACATCGCAAAGGAAATTCATTGAAAGATATCTTAATAACAGCTAAAATTTCAGGTCAGAAGATTTCAAAGCGCAAGCGAATGGCAGGAGTCGCTCAAGCCTATCCACATCTTTTAACGATCGACTGCCCCACCCTTTCCGGCTTACCAGGCGTGTCGCCGTGTGCAATGTAGAGTTATTCAGTGGTCAAGTGACTCCTTTCATTGCTCTAATTCAACTGTCCTTCATTCAATGATCCAGAGAGTAGATTTACCATATAACACTTGCGATTAGTTAATTTGCTTTTACTTAGGAAAGTAGATTTACAACGCGATTGAGTATACAATAGTAACGCTGTGTAACACAACAATAGGCTTGTTTCGGTCATAATCGGTCTCAAACACCAGCACTTAAAATGCGAGAAACACATGTACCGTTGGAGAGCATTCGAGAGCGTTTGGTGAGAGCTGTTGAAGAAGGATCAAAGCCGCCATCCAAATATTTGAAAGGCTCCATGCAACGACATGGTCTCAAATTACATACTAAAAAACAGTGATTGCGTTGGTCCTTGAGAACCATAGAATACGCGACAAATACGTACAAAAATACTTTTATACATTCAGAATAAATAAAATTATATTTACCAATGGTGAAAGGAAAAAGAACGGCCTAACTTCTACGGAATGTTCAGTCAAAATCTACCTATTTCTACCGCTTTCATCGCCATATTGAAAATGGAGCCACCACAATGCAACGCATTCGAAGTGCGCACACCACCTGACTTGCGAACTTTGTCCTAATTTTTTTAGTTTTATTTGATCATATTTCATTCCTTGTGTGAGTCTTGTGATTTGAGGGCATGCCAGGCTGCAGATATAACCTTTGTTTCTAATGGTTAGTGAATGTAAAAACAAATTAAAGAAAATAATTTCCTCCTTTAACTTAAAACTTCCTGTTCAGTTACATATTCCTTTATTTCTCAATTTCATCTCCATCTTCCTTTGATTCACCAGTAATTATTTGAGAATATGACTTTGATCATGATGAGTCAACACATTCCGACTGTGCATTTGCTTTTGAGCATGGAATAATCATTTTCTCTCAGTCTTATCTTATGTTACCCACAAATAATTATAACAGTAGTCTCAGGGAGAGTTATCTGTTTTTTTGTTTGTTTGTTGTTTTATGTCTTGACTCGAGCGTGGAACAAAGAATAAATTCTGGATCGCACTAAAGAATGGACGTTATAAATTCGGATTGTGAGCTTGAATTTTCCACAACTGAGCCATAGTAGTATTGACATAGGCTATTAGGCTTAGAAATGGCAGAAGCTTCATCTGTATGAAAAGACCAAGAAAGAGGCTACATTTGAGTTCACAGTTTGTTTCACCATTTATTCACCCAAAGTAGTGCTAGTCCTCGTCAAGTGTTAAAGTATTGAAGCTCAGATGCATTGCGATTGAAGGCGACTATAGATCGAGAGACAAGCAATTCAAAAAGTAATTCTGTGGTCTATTGTTTCCGTATTAATTTAAGGATATTCCAAGGATACATTCACGTAAGGATCAAAATTTTAATTATCAATAAAACGACCACAGATACGACCTTGCATTTTTTTTTTTCAGGAAATGCCAAGGACTTTCTTAAAATCAAAATCCTGAGACTCAGTGCTCGACAAGGAATAAAGTAGAACAAGAATACAACTGTCAACTGTTATTGATCATAATGACGCGAAACTCACAGTTCAACGATAGCTAAAAGCGACCTCGCAGCTGTTTTTATTCATCTATTTTCATAAAACTTTTTTGGCTTCATACGTGAATCTTCTTCTTTCGATCTTCCTCACTGTTTAACTGGAGAAAAATCCTTCATGTCCAAGCCACCAGCTGTTTTTTGGTTGATAAGCTTTGCCGGTATTGTTGCTTTGCGAGTTGATTAGAAATTGCAAAATACTGAGAATTACTGTTCAACTTCAACCTTACCAGTTTGATTTAATCTCCCGTTCCAGTCTCTAGGGTTCAGAAAAATAAAATGTATGATATATCTCTCTCCAATTCACGGAATTTGCGAATAAACCTCTGCTTTCTCACGAATGGCAAAGGCGTTAAACGTTTTAACTAAAGAAAAAAGTTTTCTCCGTATAACAAGCCACTACCTTACTTTTTTACCTTGTTTCTCGCAGTTTCCAGTTTTCTTCTTCCTCTAATCGTTCATTGCGGTTTCCGTTCTTTCCTTCCTCTTTCGCGGAAAACGGTACCTTTTGTTATTTGTTTTTTCGTTTATTTATATAATTCTCGATTTTTTTTCATTGTTTTTTTCCTTGTATTCAAAATGTCTTTTTTTAAAGATCATTAATGAGTATCGATTTATACCATTACTAAAACCTTTATATCTATGGAGCTACTTTTTATGTCTTGTGTATTGCGCTGTTGGGTGCTTCGCGTCGAAATTATTTATGTCTATCATTTATTATGTTTATTTGGCACTTATCATACTTCTTTTGACCAACTAGTGGTGGATGCTTCCATTGCGTAAACGGTATATGAAAAGGACGCGAAAAAATATTGTAACGCACAGAGGGAGAGATCACAACTACCATTGTTTGAAGAAGTGAAGTTTGAAGTTTTGCACCACGTCCTTTCAAGGGTACAAAAATTGAAATTTTGGTCTGAAAAACGATATCAATCGTCCATAGGTGTAGATATGGAATGCCTCACCACAAAATCTCTACCTGTAACTAAGAACAATGTCTTACTTTACAAACTATATCATAGGTACCACATCGTCATTTAAGTGTGATGGACAATACTCGACCGACTTTGTACGAATTCCATGGGTGTTTATCATTACTAACACGTTCGAATATTACACCTATCACCAGTGGTTTGCGTGAGATTCAACCGACCATTCATGAACAGTAAAAGTCCCATCCACTCTAATTTGCCCTGTCTTCCGTATGTCGTCTTAAATCAACCCTGAACCAAGCATGGCAGTCTCTTAAATTTATATATATGTTTCACTTCCTCCAAGTGCCTAAAAGAAGCTCTGAAAAGTTAAAATTTTCTAGTTTGTCGTGCAGTGAAAACAAGAGATTTACTGAAAACCATCCGATATAGATAACTTGCCTTAATGTGACCTCTTACTTGGTAGCTTATCATTTCTTTTACAACGGAAATCATCTTGTGGGTTTTCATGTTTACCCGTCATATATTAGCCTTATGCTCTTACTATAAAAGGGGAAAACGACACACGCATACAAAAAAAAATAATATTAATTTAACCCACTCTTACCAATACTCAGGGAAAGAAGCACGAAATGAGAACTTTTAATTGAGTCAGAAACCAATAGGTTCCCGATTCACCTTGCTTTCTACTTTCATTTGTCACATATGGAAAGTAGTTTGTAAAAATATGTCATGTTAAAAGTCTGTTTAAGATTTCGAGGAGGAATCATCACCATGACAGATAGAACTAAAACAAAGATTGATAAGTGTTAGCCTTTAGCTTGATCCTTTTTCGCTCTCCGGGCAGGATTAAATACACTGTTCGAACAACCCACACGGAAATATTTGTTAATGAGGCAGGGCAAACAAGTAAAGAAAGGAAACCATCATATGAGTGATAACCAATCATCTTTTCAATACTTGCTAGTTTTGAACTTTCTACAGGACAGAATGCGGGTTAAGTTTATGTTAATTGGCATTGCTTTCAATGTAAAGTTGTCACGATATTGAACCACTTCCCTCAAAGGCACAACTACCTAAACTCTCATTTAATTACAAGTTCATAGAGCTCCCATGGCTGGCAGGACAAATTTCTGGTCGAAGTGTTAGCTTTTATCGGCTGAGTGCTGCTAATGTAAAGCACCTTAGCGATGGAGTAATCGAAATGAGGCTGAATTAATGCATTATAGTAAGTGAAAACCCCGAATAAGTTTGAGGATATGGCCAGAGGTAATCTTTTCTGTTTATTTAATTTATTGAATAAGAAAGTTCCCACTTAATTTTCATGAATATGTAAATCGAGAGATTTCATAGTAGAGACAGGGGATTTGGTTTATATTTCTCGTGAGACTCTCAGGTAGATTAAAAAGTCTTTGTCCTGAACCAATTGATAGAAATCCCGTCTTCGCTAAATTCAATAAAAGTTTATTGGCTACAATCCATAACGAAATTTTCCCTTCATTTCAGATTGGTGAGGCAATGTGGATTTTGATGTGTGATTCCACACTTTGTGGAGTATAATTAACCTGCTACGTGTCACTGACCCAGTCATAAATTCTTTATTCAATTTTTTCCCCACAGAGCTTATCATGATCGCTTTACTTATTGATTCATTTGTTCAATTTCATGTTTTTGCGAGGCACGGGAATGGCCCAAAAATTCCAGAAAAGGATAAGACACCGCTTTAGCAGATATAAATACAAGAATACGACCTTGCAGCTTCTGCAGTCGTTTGTACATGTTGTATTGCTTTACAATCTGTATCTTTTTAAAATACCTGGAACGAGCCAGTGCATCTCATAATGAAGTCCTTTCAAATAACTAATAGTTTTCTACTCGTGACTCTGCGTTGATTCAAAGTTTTAGCAACAACGAGTACCGCTCCGACGGACTACAACAATAGGCCTGGAAACTGCTTGAAACAAGGTAAAAGAGTAAGGTAGTGGTTTGTTATAAAGAGAAAACTTTTTTCTTTTGTTAAAACGTTTAACGCCTTTGCCACTCGTGAGAAAGAAGAGGTTTATTCGCAAATTCCGTGAATTGGAGAGAGATATATCATACATTTTATTTTTCTGAACCCTAGAGACTGGAGCGGGAGATTAAATCAAACTGGTAAGGTTGAAAGTTGAACAGTAATTCTCAGTATTTTGCAATTTCTAATCAACTCGCAAAGCAACAATACCGGCAAAGCTTATCAACCAAAAAACAGCTGGTGGCTTGGACATGAAGGATTTTTCTCCAGTTAAACTGTGTGATAGGGTTATGCTCTAACTCAGATGCTCCATGGCAGTACATATCAAAATCGCTCCTGGGCGATGTTGGCGGTATAGACCTGTTTAAGAGCGCTTGTCTGCAAAAATTAAACATATCGCGGCAAGGGTGGAAAATTCGATTTCTTTCTCATTTTAATGTTAGATAGGCTAGGCTATAACTTAAATCACTGGATACTTTTTTTGGCAAAATATCTTTTTATCTCAGAGAAAAACACAAATATCGAAATTCCATTAAAATCGTCATTTTTAGCAGCAAATTATTACACGAGTTTGAGGGCTTCGCGTGCAAAAACGAATCACTATCTCGTCTTTTAAACACTCAAATCTTCTTTTTCGATCTCATAAGACCTCACAAAATGATTTTTGTAAACATTGCGCTCCTCTTTGCGCATAAAATAATTTAATTTCGAAAGCATGAATTTCTCTTGAGTAAAAATACTTCGTGAATAAAATTAATTTTCACCATGAGCTAAACCTTCAAATGGATTAAGCTTTTGGTGGTTGAATTTCGAAAAGTTGTTCTCAATATAACAGTAAAAATTTGTTTGGGCAAATGATTTAGAGCGATACAAAAGTTTTTCGAAGTCCGTTAAAATGCAGTTATTCGACCTTTTGCGGTCAACATTCCAGTCGCGAGTCACACATATTTTAATATGTTTCAACCCATATGAGGCCGAAAAATGTACATAGAAACATATTTCCAAATGCTCTAACCTCATTTGCCGCAGAAGACCGATCCAGAGACCATTTTAGTGTGATTCTCTTGTCGTTCGTCGTATTTAGGTCTGTATAAACGATAACGTCCGATGAAACCACCAACCCCGTCGAACACCATCTTGTTGTCAAACGTTCGATATCTTTCTTCACTGTGGCATCTTATTCAACGGTTCAGTTGACTACTAGTATTGCTCAGTTTACAATGCACTAAAAGATTACATCTGACAGTCTAATTCAATGCTAAACTAAGTTGACTACAAACATGTACACCCTCAGAGTATTTGGGTTGTCACGCAATACCGTGACAAAGAAACTTTAGGGGGTAGGTGAAGGGCAAAACTCCATACAATTAAGCACTATCAGAATTGAACTCTTGGAACTACAAAATATTTCATTCTGTAAACATTTTTGTAATAGTGTCATCTTTGTCTGGTGATAAACAATAAAACATATTTATTTATTGCAGGGAATTATTCATGTATTTTTGGCTCTCTGTGCCTTTCGTACTTATTAGGGGTGTTTTTCTTTCCACTAAAATTGCAAGGAATACCCTAATAGCATGAAAGAGAACCTTTTTTACATTTTTACAGTACCATGCTACAAAACGCAGTGGTGGGGATGTGTGGCTTATGTGAGGCAGGGGTGCTATGTTCCGTGGCCAATGGGTGGGGCTTGCAAAAGGGAGTGGTACTATTAACCACTGTTAACACACCCAGCTACCGTTTAAAACCTTAAACTATAGAGGGGCCGACATATGTGCGCTCGGCACAAAATAAGGTCGATCTAATCTTCAGGACCAGTAAATTTGAAAGCCGACTTATGACTTGCGATATTCTTGGTGCATGAAAGTAAAGGGACAATTTCCGTTTCACGCTTTTGATCTCTAGTGTTGTAACCACAAACTCCGCCAATAAGCGACTTGAACGAACAACAACCTTCCATTTTTTATGTAACAAAGTTGACCGTGTAAGGGCCTGTTTACATAGAGGTGGAGGCCCCAGGTAGGTGAGGTAACCCGCTCAGCCATGGTCGAAAAATAAAACGCGTTTACACGCAATCTTACAACCCCGGGGTGCTGGGGTGAGGTTTCTTGAGGCTGTTGTTGCACTTGCACTAAGGAGTTTGAGCAGAGGCGTCCCAAGCTCACATCTCGAAAAAGACAAAGGATTAATTCTCGGACACATATGTATTTATTCATGAATACGTCACGCGTTGTGTTACGCGGTGTTTGGTTTCGCGAGGAACCATTGACTTAGTTTGGGAAACCATAGTTTGGGTTACCCCACCTTTACACGTTTAAATGGCAAACTGTCACCCCGGCTGACCGGGTTACCCTACCTGGCAGACCGGGCAACCCGCCTAGGCGGGTCACCCCCACCTATCATGTAAACGTGATCAAAATAAAATAAGAATTTATATGGACAGGCGGGTTACCTCACCTACCTGGGGTCCCCCACCTCCATGTAAACAGGCCCTGAGTTAGTGTATTTGTGAAAAACAAAGTCCGAAGCCCCGCCTCTAAGCGAACAATAGGCATAGTGTAATTACCATAAACCAGGTTTTGTTTACCTAGGCTTACTATTTTTAGCGGATACTAAATTTAACTTTTCTGCGAGTATTAGCAAAGGCCCGATCTCCGCGACTTACATGTAAGAGATTTCGATATTCGCAACGACAAAAAAGCTGAGCAGCAGAGTGACGTCTTTTTACTTTCCCCTTCCCCTACCCCCTAAAAAAAAACTTTCCATTGTATGATTTGCATTGCGTGAGGACTCTCCGTATACAACACTACGTTGACTGCAACATGTGTGTAGTGCCACTTTTAAAAGCATCGATCATCTACTGCACCACAAACTGAACAACACTCACAGTCAACTGAACCGCTGGATAAGATGCCACAGCGCAGAAAGATGTCAAACTTTTTACAACGAAGGTTGGTGACAGTTCGCAGATTGACAGGAAGTTTCATCGGACGTTATAAATACGACGAGCGACAAGATAACTACAATAAAATGGTCTTTGGATCTTTCTTCTACGGCGAATGAGGTTAGAGCATTTGGAAATGTGTACCCATGTACATTTTCCGGCTTAATATGGGTTGAAACATATTAAAATATGTGTGTGACTTGCGACTGGAATGTTGACCGCGAAAGGTAATATAACTGCATTTTAACGGACTTTGAAAAGCTTTTGTATCGCTCTCAATCATTTGCCCAAAGAAATATTTACAGTAATATTGAGAACATCTTTTCGTAATTCTACCGCCAAAAGCTTAATCCATTTGAAGGTTTAGCACATGCTGAAAATTAACTTTACTCACAAAGTACTTTTACTGAAGAGAAATGTATGCTCTCGAAATTAAATTATTTTACACGCAAAGAGGAACGCAGTGTTTATAAAAATCGTTTTGTGAGGTCTTGTGAGGTTGAAAAAGAAGATTTGAGTGTAAAAAAGACGAGATAGTAATTCGTTTTTGAATGTGAAGCCCTCAAACTTGTGCAACAATTTGTTGCTAAAAATGACGATTTTAACGGAATTTTGTTATTTGTATTTTTCTCTGAAATAAAAAGATATTTTGCCAAAAAAAGTATCCAGTGATTTTAGTTATAGTCTAGCCTATCTAATATTAAAATAAGAAAGAAATCGAATTTTTCACCCTTGCCGCGAAATTTAGAATTTGTCTGATTTTTACAGACAAGCGCTCTTAAATGTAATTATGATCATGATCTCCTTGACCTTGACAACCATCTTCTCGCTTTCTACAAACAAATAATTTTTTACTGGCAGGACGTCGCAACGGCCACACCTAAAAATAAAAACGAGGTTCTCTCACAGCCAATCTGGAGTAACCGATTTTTAACTGTGAATAAGAAAATGGTATTCTTTCCTCATTGGTATCAAGCAGGAATTCAATTCAATTCTTTTTGCAATGCAAAATGTAATTTTTTACAATATTATAGCATTTTTTCTTCTATTCCCCAAAATTTAAAGAAAGCATTGCAAGAAGGTTCCAAAGACCCAGTTACGCCTTCCACCTCAATTTGTTCATTGTCATGCAAGACAATATATAGTATGCTGCTTGACCTTGAAGATCTACCTCCACCAACTTCTGAGAAAAAAACTTTTAGCGTCTGGCGTCGAGAAAAGTGACGACTAAAATCTACCTCCTACCATTAAAAGCCACAAGAGAAATTAAATTGACGATGTTTCAATACAAAATAATTCACCGAATTTTACCAACGAATAGCTTGTTACACAAAATAAAAAAAGTTACCTCGCCGTCCTGTCCCTTTTGTCCTTCCGAGTGTCAGAACCTGTGGCATTTGTTTATAAACTGCATGCACGCAAGTTCTTTTTGGAATAGATTCTAGGAGTGGTACTCAATCTCTAGTAATACGAAACTGCTGCTCTCAGAACTATAAGTTATGTTCGGAATTATTCGCTGTCACACCTACTGTTTAGTCCTCAACCATCTCATTCTTTTGGGTAAATATTTCTTATATGTTAACGCTTGAAATACCATAACGTACCAATTTGATGATTTTGTCTCACTTGTGCGCGAAAAAATTAATCTAGCAAAATATATTGCAGTCACTTGTAATAAGGAGAGGGAATTCAGGAACAAATGGAAATTTTTTCTGTCTTTAATTGTATTGTGTCCTATTCAAGGTATTTCTTGTCCTGTCGTTTGGAATGTTTTATACAGTCGTGGTGTTAATGGAAAAGAAGTTATCTTACGGATTTTGTTTTGCCGGGAAAGCTTTCAAATGATAGCGAACGACGAGGACAAGTTTCTACCTCTTTCTCTCTTCAGTCATCTATCACAGCAATTACTCTGTTCATTTACTCTGTTCGCGCTTTGTCGAAGAAGTGTTGTTTTAGCCCAGGAACGAAGTGGTAGCCTTTCCCAAAATTGAAATTAAATGAGATTGAGTCAGCGATGTCCATGTTTACATTAAGTCTGACGCGGTTATATAATTTTGACAATATTGTCATGCAAGAACCCGTCAAACATCTGAGAAGGAAATAACGAACCGCAAATGTGTGGTGCGAACAAACTGACGGGTAAAATGGAATTAGTTCTACTGCTGAATGAGGGAACTTCATTGTTTAGTCATGGCACATTTCAGCACTATGTTTTCGTGCTTCCTACTCGATTCGTACGAACTTCAGGGAATAATTTCAATTGTCTCACAAAACATGGAGCCACTCTCTCTTCTCTCAACATCTCGAGGCCTACTTACCACTCGGGTTATGATGAACATGCTTGCGATATGATAACTTTTTCTTAACGCTGGATACTAAAGAGTCAATCTCTGAAATCGATAGTCATCACATTTTGCAAGAAACGTCTGAGCTGCGATCGTGTAATTAAACGGCGTCTTGGCAATTTGAATTCGAGAGCCGTTTTTGAGATATTGGATATTTTCTGTTGATATTTTCTGTTGAATTCATTGAGGTACAATCTCGGAATTTCTTAAGTGATTATGAACGATAAATTCGTATCGGCACCATAATTTAGGGAGGTTTTGATGACACATCAGTTTACAATTCGTGAACCATTTCTGTAACCTACTTGGATATTTTCTTTTTAATTAATTGAGTCATACTCACGGAATTTCATCAGTAATTAAGAACGAGAAATCCGTATATGTAGCTCAAGTGAAGCTTTCCATACGATTTTAGGAAACTACATTTGACTTTCGACTAAGATAACGCATTGATCATTTTATAATTTTGTAGTCCCAAAAGCCCGGCTTATGACTCTGAAGGTACTGAACTTGATATATTTGATACACAAGGAAGCCTTGAAGGAGGAAGGTTACAATAAAATGATTGCTTTTACGATCGTATATTGCACCTGGTTTACATAATTATGTAGATAATTGCTTAAAAGATACCTATTGTAGCTTTCTTATGTACTAGGTAATATGCTTCTGCTTTATTTTTTCTTTATTTTACATTTCTTAAACTGAAATCTGAATCATGAAGTCAACTTAATTTCAATGAGTTTGAAACTTCATTGCACATAAGAACACTTTACTGGAGTATGTTACATTTATTTGCTGTCTTTCTGGTACATATCATTACATAACCCTTTAGCTTTCAAGATTTCATTAGGAATTCTCTTTACTATCCGCCATACAATTTATGTGATGTTAGGTTGGAGAATTTGGAATTGGATCAACCAATTATCCCGTAATTGATATTTTTCTTTATTCTCATTACTCGTCTGCTTGATATTGCACTGATAGTGTAAGGAGAAATTCAGTCTTGGTCATTAGTGGGACTAAAACAGTAAAAATGGGGATTTCATTATAGTGTAATGATTAAAAATTTCTTATGCTTTCAAATGTAACAAAAAAATGTGATGAGAATCTGATGTAATGTAACAATGGAAAAACCTGTTGATGGTAGCTTATGTCTTTAATGTTTAAATGTCGACGGGAAATGCATTTCTTTGAAAGCTAGGATACAGAAGTTCTCAAAGCTGATAGAAATAAGCTGTTTGCAAGTAATGAAAAGCAAACTGACAATCGTACCTTAATGCTTGACATGCTTCACTCAAACATGTCAGTTGTGTGTACCTACCATTATAGAGGTGTCTTTCATGAAAAATATTTTTTGGTGTGGCTGTTGTCTTTGTCGATCTTTGTAGCCAAAAAAGCTGGTAAAGGCACTTAACTTCAGTTTTTATGAACACAAGGCACCCTCCAAGGTGGAAGAGTTGAAGACCATAGACTGATGTTTACCAGGTTGTTGCACTCACCACAATTATATATTCAAGCAATAATCTACATATATAAAACTGATTACGTGATGCCTTTAACCCTTTACACCGTAACATTAGTATGTATATTCTCCATACTGTTCTTCATACATTGCTTACAATGTGTCAAATCACCAGTGTGGACTTGATTCTTCTCAGATGTCAGCCGGTAAAAGATAAGTATTAAAATAGATGACCATAAGAAAAAGTACACATCTTAAAAAAAAAAATTACACTGAAGTGGTGGCATGATTGATTTGTGATATTTAGAATGAAAGAAGCAAGAAATACACATTGAGCTTTTTCCCATTTACTAATAAGTTTATTAGATTTCGGATTCTACATTCTAACTAGGTGAGATTAAATTTATCCACATCATGCTTCCTTATGGTTTGTTTACATGGAAAGGTAATTGCTATTGTAGCTTCCTACTAAAATCGTCAGTTCCTTTACTTTGACAGCCCAAGCTCATCAAAACTGACATCAGGAGCGATCAGCAAATTAACAATAAAATTTGTGTTCAATTCTGTTTTCCCTTCCCTTTCGCACTATAACATGACCTTTACGATAAGGCTAGCAAGAAAAGGGATAGTTCCAATCCTCTCTCGGCCAAATCGATTTGTTTTGGTATTTTCTAAACTAATCATTTGCAGGAAATAATAGAGAAAAAACTGTCTATGGCCCGGACTGTTGATTTCAATTGCACCTGCGGTGATTGCAAACCTGGTTTCAGAGATTTCTGGAAGTTTGGCTTGTATTCGGCGAAAAATGAAAAAGAAAACAGGTCTCGAATCGAACTGGGAGTAACTAATGACGAACCTGTCTACGTTGCCGGTATGCATGGTTTGAGATTGGGGACTAAAATACTACATACCGACTGAACCTTAGCAATATTTCAAATAAATCAATCTCTTTTTTCAGCGTATTATCATTATAGTGTCCGTGGGCATTGTGATTGGCTACCCAATCCCATCTTGGGCCGCGCAAGAAAAATAATTGCGTGGAGCGGACTTACGTGGTCCGTAAATTTTTGGAACATTTCCCAGAAAAACCGGAAAATATAAAAATTTAAACGCAGTGATATGAAAACATGGAGACAGTTTTGTCTCCGGAAAAAATAAAAAAACAAGGGAAGTTAGTGTCAGTCTTCGAGCAAGAAATGAATTTGCTTTCGTCGAAATGTGTCAAAAACATAAAGTAAACCTGTCAAATCCCTCCATTTTTCAAATTGTCAAATAAAACGTGCACGCGCCATCACAGCTAGCTTTCTTTCACAGCGAGCTCAATATAAACAAGTCATTCTTGAAGTATTTTTCATTGTTAATCCATTATTGACCATTATCGGTCATGATAGCTGGATAGTAGCTTTGTTCTTTAGAGAAAATCTGCCGATATCCAGCCATTTTGACCTCACGATTGCTTAATACCGGATATTTATCGTCTTTGATTTTATTACCCGCACACGTAGAGTATACATGAGGTTAACCGACTAGCGACAAAGGACGAATAATAAAACTGACAATCGACAAAAATTGCCGCCTAGCAACTATAAAATACTGACCTATGAGAGAATTATCAACATTTGTTTTCAGAAAGAAGAGCTTTATAGCTTTGGGGGGTAAATACTTTAAATTCAAGGTTCATTTAATTATAGAATTTCGTGTCAGGGTATTTACTTTATGGTCGGGGAAGATTGCGGGATCATTACAATTCAACCAGAACAGCGTCCAGTACTCGAGCCCACAAGACCTCCTGCTTTATTACGGCGAGCTGTTTACGGTATTCAAGGGTGCTTCCATGGGTGAAATTTTTCGAAAAGGGTGAAAATGTCGTAATTGTACGCCACCACAATCGGGTTCCAGTGGTTACCCAACCTCAAGAACATACGTAAGAACATCCCCCAAAACTAACGCACTTAAAAGCAATATTTGAGGATGACCTCGTCATCATGACGCAAAGTATCCTGACTAGAGTTTAACTTTGAAGAATTGGTACTTAAGATAGGGGCCCTAGTGATGGGAAGTGCATTGACACACGCTGAGGAGGCTGATGGTATAGTAAAAATGGGCGGTAACGTCAAACATCAACGGTGTTCATCCGCGTAGAGGAACAGAAACTCCCTTGAACCGCATCTACTGGGACTTTTTAGGAAGTACTCCTAGTGCAAGCGCTCCTGCAAACACTGAATTGACCAGTGGATTTCAATTAAAACGTACATGTGGGTAATTCGGTCCAAAAATAACAAGAAAGATAATAATACGAGCTACGATAGATAGCATAGATACTGATCTCTTGGCTGAGCGAAGGTGACTTTAAAAAAAAAACAAAAAAAAAGAAAAAGATATACAATCGTAGAAAGACTGCCTTCCGAGAGGGATCATTTTTGTTTTGCTTTTATTTAACTTATTTTAGAAGACGACCTATTCTGAAACAAGGCGTAATTTAGCGATAATTATGGCAGTGTATATCGAAGAAAATTAACCTTTATTACTTGAGTACGAGCTCCAATTTCTTTCTAATTTACGAATGGTTTTATTTTCATACCTCCCCATGGTAAAAAGATTTACGTAAAACAGATATCACAGTTATGTTATATTTGGTAGGCACGACAGTATTCCTTTCTGTCTCAGGCTGGTGTGTAACTCATTCGTGGATTGTTCCATAATTGTTTAGGGCTACTTAAAAACAGATACATGCATGATTTTGAGTTGAAACAAACGTCCTTTTAAAAGTACAGTTTGTGAGTGTAGCTCCGGTCATTGACAAAAATAAGTAAATTTACAGTTGGAATCAATACATGTAGAAAAAAAGCTTGATAATAGTTACTTATTTCTGTATGGTTTGATGCGGTCTACAGCAAAGACCTAATTTATCTCAGTTTGTAGCCCACCATTTATTTTCGTGCGATGCTATTGTGTAGACAACACAGCTTCACACAAGCACCATATAAGTTAATAAAAGATTTTTTTTTGTTTTAGTATTTCGCGTTTTCCATAAAATTCAATGAGCTCTGATGCTAAACAATATCAGAAAGGCATCAAAATACTGCTGATTGACTGAATATTCAAATTGTGCGTTTGGGCTGCTTGACCGATGTTGTTGATTAAGCCGCGTTGGTCGCGTATGCACTATGACCTTTTCGCGACAAAATATTACTGAATGACATTTATGCCAATGATCTTCAGGCTCTCCAAACATATTTTGCACCTTTTTGTTGTCTTAAATGTACAAGGTTTAACCGACAACTCTATCGAAATGTCCTTAGCCATTGAAAGACCGACGGAGACAATCAGCTATTTAAAATTGTTTGTTCACCGCATCCGGCGTCACTCGGAATCCAGATTTGAGGGGTTGTTGATCTCAAAATATATAGAAGAAAAACCTTTCTCCACGCTACCCTTTGGATAACTCGACGTAGTGTTACTTATCTACTGAGCGCTTCTCGACAAGGATTAGTGTTCAGCCCCTTGAAAAATTCCTCGATCCTTTATACCGTACTTAGACAAAAATGACTGTGTTTCCGAATGTTCGGCTTCAAAAAAAAAAAAAACAGACCTCTTTCAAAACAGTATAGATTCATTGCAATAACATTTTTGTAGTCTCTTCGGTTCATATTTTTAGCACTTTCCTGTCAAAGTGACCTTGACAGACCTGTGTACTTTAATTTCAGCTTTACGTCGGGATGAATCATAAAATATTCGGTTCTATCAGTCAACTCAAGAAGTTTGTGACCTCTGGAAACCACTTTCTTTAGTTGTGCAGATAATTCTCGGGGAAAAGACATGACTGCTTATTTTGATGCTTTGACAACTGCCAAGGAAAACTAGTTAAGATATTTTGATGACGCAAACAGGAGAGGGTGGTTCGATTATGAAAATACTAAGAAGACTAACTTTAGAAGATGTGGTTGACAGAAGGAATTTCACTAGTGTGCTACAACGTTAGTATCACCTCTTACCTGATCACGAAATTGAAAGAACTGAAGTGATTCTAACAGTTGAGTGTCGTTCAATATAACAGCTGAACCTTATAATTTTTTCCACGTTCACTTCTGAAGTATTTGCACAATTAACAGGATAGCGTTACTAATGATCACTTGGTTCGACCACCTCTCTTAAACACAATATTTAAAATGTCCCTTCTATCTCTCTTTTTAAATCTAGACTAAATGATTGGCTCCTTTCCTTTTTTATTCAAGTACGTATAGTTCGCTGATGTTTTTGCTCGATGTTTTTTGTGTGTCTGCGTAATTCAGCTCTTTTTTTTGTTTTGGTCTTTTTTATCTTAATTATGTCCCGTTAATGGTAGTCCATGCATAAGAACTATCATCTTAGACAGGGGTAGCACATTATCATTGCCCCATGGTTTCCAAATGAGCTCCCCCGCCAGGAAAATTAATGGGATATATTCACATATAAATGTTGTAAATATTGTTACTATTTTATGGCAAATAAATCGATCAATCATCGAAAAATTTTTTTTGGGTACATAGCGGAAGTGATATCGCTCAAATTCCGCTTAATCGACATCTTTTTAACATCCTTTCTCTGGACCTGCTTGTAATTCTGTTATCATCTGTTCGTTGTCAGATTTGATTCAAAATCAAAACACCATTTATTTGGGTTTTAGCAATCGCGAAGAGTGTCCTGATAGTGACTGTTATTATGTTATTATCCAGCACCATTAGCGGACGTGCTTATTCGGTATGTGCGGCCCTAGAGTGATTGTTTGATCGGAAGCACTAAGTACGTTAAAGTTCATTTGAGACATTATTCTGGCCAACATGCTTACTCATGCCTACCGGTAGTGAATATTAAAATATTTACTTTACAGAGTCGAATGGAGTTTCTCCGAGAGAGTTGACCAGAGTTATAAAGAGTACGTAAGTAAGAGTTGGTCAGAGGCGATCAGTCAAGTGGTTACAGAAAAGCAAAGTGGGAAAAGTAAATTTGCTGTAAGTAAAGTTGTATATGATAACGCATGTTTTAAGGGGAAGGCCACATCAGTCACAGCAGCCGAGTTCTACGGCACTTTCACCCTCAGCAATATTCATCTTCCTGTGAATTTAACTGTCGTCAATTCATAAATTACATGTCTAGAGCAGTTTGTTTTCTCATGGGCAGGTGAAAAACTTGCTTGTTTTCATTAGCCACAATTCGGACGGATTTCACTGAATATTCACTTTCAGATCTCGATTTATACTAAAAAACTATCTGTAAAAGTATTGAATTCGATCTGCGAAAATTTAAAATTTAATTTCCTATTAAATGTGGGTTTATTCAACAATCATGCCGCTTATCCCGATATGCAGTTAATGATATGAATCTCTGTAAAACAGAGATTTATTCATTGCTTCGTCTGCTTTTAGGCTGTGAGAGGAATTGCCCTTTTGCCCGAGCCAAAAAATACCTAGATAAATCTACCGGACAAATAAAAATATTCCCTTCAAAAATCGTACTAATTTAAGTTTTTGAAAGTTTTTAAAAGACCTGACAATTTGGTTTCAATGCTAAATATTGTGCTTCCAAGGTATTAAGACCTATTAAATTTTCTAGCGCACTATATCAATATGTTGATCATCCCAGAAAGCTACCACGCAAAGCTTTCCGGCTAGTTTAGAATAGCGCATGTTTGGACCCGTGTGCTAAGTTGTAATGGTTTATATATATATATATATATATATATATATATATATATATATATATATATATATTGTTGTCGGCAGACTGTATCTACTATTCTGGGATCCGAGCCATACTGCTAAGCCAGGAACTGTGCTGTCGTTTGTTGTGGAAATTTATCGGTGTTAAGTCTGTCTGGGTGGATTAAAAGATACTTGAACAAAAGCACCAACTTGTCCTGTAACTTTCTCCCGGTTGTGGGTTCAATAATTGTCCTGAGTATATTGAATAACCATTGTTGATAGACTGACGACGTACTATTTTTAAACCGCTTCTTTGAATCAATAACCCTATATATAAGTTAAATTGTTTATCGGTTTTCAAGACTATTTTTTTTAAGGTTATCAAAACGGCAGTCAATGTTACCCCTTGCGGACTTCTCTTATCCGGATTATTGTTTTATATCATTATGAGTAGTCGAATTGAGCCCATTTCGGAAACAGCACCTGGTGGCGTCGACGATTTGTTTCGCCTTGGGCAACCAGTGTAATGTAATCGTTATTTCTAGATTATTCTTTTACGTCACTAGAATTGGCTATCAGTCAACACCGTTGTAACTCTGAACTTCGGACTGACGAGCATGAAGTGGCTATGTGTATAAAATACATCTTGTATTATATGCTATTCTCAACAGCCTCTTTGCATGTGAATATGATGGCGAATGGAAGAGCGAGGTTGATTTTTTTCCCTCTAACAATTCCCGTTTGTTCGCTTCAATGGCGCCTGTTAATGTTGTCGTTCTTCCACCGAAGAGCTGAAGTTAAATGAGAATTCAAACACAAAGGAGTTAAATGCGACGTTCAGTCACTGAATTGCCTTGGTATCCGTAGCATTGAAAATGTCCAATAGCTTACCCAAGATTTAATTGAAATAGAGCTCAGAACTTCATTGTTTACGACGTTTTACAAAATACAAATTGTTTTGGAGAATTCAGACAGTAATGATTATAAAAAAGTTCGGATATAGCGCGCTCTGTCATTGGTCGAAAGAGCGTGCTCTATCAGAGTGCAAAGCATAGAGCAGAGCTGAAGCTGTTACGCCATCTACCAAATTATACTGCGTCCGACCTTTTTTCCGGGACCGCGTTAAAGCTTTTTTCGCAAACAAAAAGGACAATTTCGGTGCAATCCAGCCCGCAAGTAGCAACCGAAAAACCAAGGGTTTGTAAACATGCCGGGCGCCGTAATTTACGTCATTGTGACGTGAGCAGAGACGAAAATCCTCCAAGGGAAAACGAAATAGACAGTCCGAGTTCTAAAGGTTTTCACGCTCAGTTAGATTGCAAGCTTACGTACGATAATAAAAATCAAACACATTGAACACTCGTAAAGTATATACAGTTTCGTGTTAAGAAACAAAACAAAACAAAACAAAAGAACAAAAACAAAAAAAACAAACAAAAAAACAGAACAAAACAGGAATGACGAAAAATATTGGCAAACTGGCATAACCGTTAAAATTCATAGCAATCATGAAGGTGCCTACGTCTCGTGTTTCTCTCTACACTTTGTTCGCGTTGAAACCGCTTCATGCATGCTTTCCACTAAACAGAGCACAGTCAAGTTCTCTATTTGTTAAATGAAAGTTATATTCATCAATTCTATTTGAAATCAATTCAAATACCTCACTTTTTAGGTATCCTGAGTAACTTTCTACTAACTGTATGCATATATAAGCCATAATTAGCGGCTATACGGGGGGCCAATGACCATAAAGGCTTGGCCGGACACACGAACAGGAACAGGCGAAATTGTGAAAAAATTGAAAATTATTTGTGCAAGGTGAGAAAGGTGGGCCACGGATATAGCTCCCTATCAACGGGAAGGATGGGAGAATACCGCCGTCTCACACACTGTGCTAAACAAACATAAAATACTTTCTTACAGGGAATTTAATAGCAGGAATAAATTTCGCCTTTGATTCCCTAACGCTTTGATTGGATTAGCTGAAATCACGTGGGTTTTGCTTAAAAAAAAAAAAAGGAGTAGAAAAAAATTGAAAGCTAATGAACCTCCCACTATCAGTACGATTACTGAATCACTGAAGTATTTTCTGCTGGTAGTCGCTAAAGTAATTTTATACTATATATCTTCTATTGTACCTTTAGTTATCGAATAAATTTTCTAATTTTCACCGTGGAGGAGCACTGTTTAACAACGATATCATCCTTCGCATATGAAAGACAATGTCAAATTAAGAATCGATAGTATATGTTAATTTAGAATCGATTGTACATTTTTCTGTTTCATGTTAAGTGCATGCCAACATAGTTAACTCAAAGCGTTGCCAAATGCACACTGTATGCGTATCAACCTTTCCTCTTACTCGAACTGCTATTACGCTCCTAATGATCAACAACCATTTTGGTTTCGTGGCTTGAGTAGCTTCGTTGCCACAATACATAATTATCTTCATATTTGGGTCATTCTATCACTGTATTAAGATTACTTTCCACTTTCGCAGGTAACCTTCAGAAAAAAAATCGTACGCGCGCTAGTTTCTCTAAAATCCTAGCAAACTATATATTGGAAGAAAGCCTAATAAATCAGGTTATGATAGAAATATAGTTTAGGCGGGTTTTCATTTTAGGAAGTGTTAGGGGCCGGCAAGGCGTGAAACGACCGAGGGTTCTTCTGTTGTATTTATCGGGTATCGGATGCCACAGCAACAGCACAAGGGCTTCCTAGTCTTATTCACAAGCCATCCATCAACCAAAGAGTGTAATGCTTTTTCGATTTTCTGATTGGTTGTCTAGATATCGGCATTTAAAGTTGAATAAGCTAAAAATATTACGAGGCGCGTTTGCCCTTTGTCAGAACCAAAGACGTGCTGACACTTGACGTGCTAACACATTACAAAGAGACAGAGACCTTAATAACTCCCGAGCCTTTTATCGTGTCATTCACCAGGCGTAAATTTAAGATTCGTAAAAGGAGAAGCGCTCCACGTTTAATAAGACAGAGTTTCCAAATACGCTTAAATAATAGAGGATACTATGATGAAAGTTTTGAGAAACGTATCTCTGGAGTTATTTTCTACGGGAGTTAAAAGCTGGTTACTTGAAAATATAGAAAATAGCTCACAAAAGAAAATATTCCCTTTTGTGACACAATCTCATCTGGCTTAACTTTGCCAAACCTTAACAACACACAGGTAGGGAAATTAATGACACCCTTATAATCAGATCACAAAGGAAATCCATTAAAAGATATCCTGTAAGGTGGTGTAACCCTCCTTTCCATATAATCTCTTATTTTATCTCGATCACGTTTTCACCCGCCAGGGTGGCTTGCCCTATCAGCCGAGGTTGCAATTTACCAAGTAATCGTAAACCCAACCCCAGGATCCCGTGGCTGTAAGATTGTATGTAAACGCGGGCTATATTTCGACAACGGCTAGAAGGTCTACCCCTCCTTGATGTAAACGGGCCCTCACTTTGACTGCAGGAAATTCAAAATCGTTAGCGAATGGCAGGAGTTGCACAGGCCGTTCAAGTGCCTTTTGCAGTCCGGCTTATCTAGCATGTCACTTTGCGCAATGAAGAGTTTATACACCTCAAGAAAAAATCAATTAACCACATGACTCAACGCCATTGTCCGGCTGGGTGTTGATTGATGAGCGAGAGCTTGTTTCTTTTTAAATGCAATCGGTAATAACGAATTCGAACTTTTTCTCGAGACATGTAAATCAGAATCAATTAAAAGCAAGTTCGCAACAAGGTAGTTTCAGTGATGATTTTGGATATATGTTAGTTTCACTTCTCTCTATTCTTTCGATCAGGCGTTCACTACATAATCAGCAGATAGTCGTTTCCTTAGGGAATAGGCAAGCTCGAATGATCGTAAAAAGTCGTATTCACTTCTTTATCATTTTCGACAATTTTTCACCATGATATCCCTTTAGGGGGTCAACTCTGAGAGCCAAAAGGATTTGATTTACCGCAGCTACTACTAGGGTTATAGTTTAAGTCTGATAAAAAATCGACTCGTATTTGGTGGCGCGAGAATTAAAGTAGCAGCGTCTGGTACATACCAGTACCAACACGAAAGTCGATGTGTAAAAACGGAGTCATTTAGTCAGTTACTGAAAGCGATTTCAAGTGAGTCCTTCCAATCACAATTGGTAAGGGATCATTTTTTTAAGGAATTTTCTAAGATTGTTGTTCTCCGGGCGAGCACGGTGAAAACCATGCTAAGCTGAGTGAAATATAGGCAAACGAAGCGAATATGCGAATTCTATTGTCCTCACAAAGAAGTTCGAACGAGATCACGCCGACGAACTTTTTTTTTCCATATTATTTTGATTCGTTTACTTATTGTTTTTTTTTTCATTTTCACACAACGTCAAAACTGAATGTTGTCTGTTTGGCACCCCATTACATGCTAAGGTAAAAAGTGCCAGTTTTTATCAAGCTATACTGTGCGAAACCATTCCTGGTCTAAATATTCCCGCTGCCGCTTCTTATTAAATCGCCACAGCGATCTGTTTTTTCCGTTTCTCTCTCAAATTCAATTTTTACTACTTCGCAAGGAGAGAAATGAAGAGAATTTTAGAAGAACATAGAACCGTCCAAAATTTAAATCACATTAAAGCCTTCCGAAGTTAATGAGAACTTGAGTACTTAGTATCCTTTTCATTGATCATCACATTGATCATCACACGCATTCTTTTGTATTTGATTGAAACTTATCCAAAAAGCCCCCTAGGCCAAAATAACTCTCAACGAGCAAGATTTTCTCTAACAGTAATTATGAAGAAAGGTCACCTGTGTGTGTCGCCGGCTTAATTTTTCCGCTAATTTAAAACTCCAGCCAGATTTCCGCAAAATTTGATATCTTTGTCTGAAGGATGCAATTAGGTTGATCAGTTTAAGATAATCCAAACTAAACCAATTTCCTCTGTCTCTCAATTCCAATATTCGATCCTTAGCGAGAACAGATATGAACTCGGCCTCAATTCTGGAAAGCGCTTTGTCATAAAGCTGAGTTGAATGGTCTTTTTTTCCACCCTGCGACAGTCCTTTTTTAGAGCTGTTTTTCATCGTCTTCGTTCACCTGTCAACAATGTCGATAGTTCAACTTTCCAATTTTGATCATGATTAAATGTTTCTTTCAGAATGTTATATACTTAGAACTTGCTTACCCAAGCATATGATCTGATGCCAAAAATATAATGGCAAGATTAACCTTCTCCTATGAGGATGGCTAAAATTGTCCAAATCAAGTCATGGCCGGTTTACCCTTTCCAAACATTCGAAATGTAACTTACATTGCATGGACTTAGGAAAAAAGGCCAAATTACAGCATCTGTATCATTTTAAGGCATGCAAAATTGCTACCGATTTTAAACCAAACAATTGATTAAAATTATCAAAAGTACGTAAGTTTTCCGCTAATTGTAAACTCGAGATTGCAAAAGAAATTGGATGTATTCGTCAGGAGACGGTTAAAATTAGATTGAGCATTTTTTCAACGAGGACTTATGGGATTTGACATATACATAAAAGGAGTTGTAGTTGGTAGCGTCTTCCTCACTACCATCAAAGCGATTAGAGAGAATCAGCCGACCTATCCATTGGCAACCTCTGTCTTTCTGAAGTTAGTCCTGCAGGTCGTCTTTAAAGTAGGTTGAAATTTTCTTCTCGAGTAACTGTAATCACCTGGTCAACAAGAATTCTTTTTTTTACCGAGGAGTTCTACTTTGACGCTTCTTATACTTTTTTCCTCTTCCTAACCTTCTGACTCAGAACCAATCATTAAATCACAAATCATGCTAAACAGTTTTTATTTTACTCGAGCGTTTTTGTTTGTTATTTGATTTATTAGACAGATTTTTCTGTGTTTACGTATATAAATAAATATATATATATATATATATATATATATATACATATTTATAATTTCCGTTCATTGACGTCGACGGCACCACGCAAAGGTGGTGCTAAGTATATATATACATACCCGTTTTCAAAAATTTTGAAATTTGAAAATACTGACTAAATATATATACTTTTTCTTTTCTCATCAAAAAAGTGTTGACAGAATAAATTAAATGAAATTTTTTTAAAAGGGAGAACACAATAACTGCTGTCAAAATTTCCTAAGACTTTGTTTCACCTCCGTACAATTTTTTTTCGCTGCAAGTGCCTTCAAGTTATCAAGTTAAAGTGGGTGAAAAAATGGGAGTACGATTCAACTGTGGTAAGGTGACAAGTTTTCCAGCTAAATACGCGTGCATTGCATAGATTATGAACCAATGGTCGTTAATCATTTCTTGACGGTCAACGAATAGGTGGACAACGCAGTAACTTCGCAAAGGTTTTACTGCATATTTCAATGATGATAATAAGAAAACAACAAGTTTAGGAAAGCGGTATTCAGTAGTAAACTCTAACAGATGTACGCACCGAACAGATAAGTCATACCGTTGAGTCGTACAGAAATGGACAATTTGCAGTATCATTCTTGCCATTTCTCTGTGAGGTGGACCTCCTTTTTCATAGTTATGTCTAACTTTTGCGGTTTTAATGAAGCAGTCATATGACACCAAAAATAGCGCTGAATATGATGAACAATTTATATATGTATATATTTATATATTGAAATTCTCATGGTTGGCTGGAAATTTTAGTTTTTAACAGCTTCTTACGCATAATGTACCAGGCATTTCGAGCATAAACAAGAAAGTACACTCTGCTGTTATTGTACATGTTCCACAAAATTCCGCTTTGCCTCGACGAAAGCACGAAGTACTGCATTTAGTTATTGTTTAGCTTTGTTCTTGTTTTGAGACCTTTCCGGCACGGACATCGTTCAATATTTCATGGTTAAAATACTTTTTAACGTGGCTAAGCAGCGAATTGAAATTGGTATTCCACCATAAGATTGTCCCAAGCGAATATTGCAGCGGGTTAGAGAGACTTCCCATTTAGTTTTGTTCTCTGGTAAGGTAAAACGCAAATCCAGAATTTTCAAAGCCACCCGATGTCATAGCGAACGAAAAATGCACCTTAGACGTACGATCTATTAGTGTAAGTACCACTGCTGATAGTCGTCATGACCGTGGGAATAAAGTTTGTCTTCAAATTTCTCCACAGGGTTAAGTCCTAAAATCAGATTTAGATAAAAAAAAAAAATCGGTACTGGTGATTTTGGAGGCCGTTTTGCTGTGACAGACAGGGGTGTGTATCTTTGGTTAATCCTTAAAGGACGTCCTTTGATTGACCGTCTGGAATATTCAGTCTCAAATAATCCTTCTGGCAGTGAAATCTAGGGAACACGAGCCAACTGATAACTTGCGGAAAAATGTCAAAATTTTAAATCAGCTCAGTATTATGGGATTGTCAGAGACAGATCGATAAACCCAACATTTCACATATCATTGCGATTAGATCGGCGATCGTTTGAGGAGATGGTAAACTTGTGGGTTTCAAAGATTTCATCGTCAACAATAGCTGTTTGTTACTATCTTCTTGTTGATTTAATATTATTCATTCTTTTTTGGTTTAACCAGGGCCAAGTTTTCTCCAATTGTTGGAAAATTATGATCCCCAGAATACACATTTATCTTGTGATGTTACTTTTCTTTCTCTTTATGTTCGGGGAGAAATATTTAGAAATAGCACAATAGTACTAACTGCATTAAGTAAGCGGGATCGTGATCAAAATATCCAAATTGTATCAGCATGGTGATAGTCAAAAATCACGTCTAAAAAACAACAAGTATCTTAAGCAGTCATCACGGTATCGCCGAGAAAGAAGTAGATTGAAGAATGTAATATATATTTTTAGCTGGTATTTTTGCGCATGACTGCTTGTGGATTCTTTCTCCTAAGGCGCTTTACCTTAAAATTAGGCATTACATTTGTGAGCAGCATTGGATTCCAGATGGAAACTTTTAAGTTTTTTAGCTATGTGGTAGTGACTTTCACAATTTCTTTTTTCAGAAAAGTATGGTTTTTTCGTCCGCTAAAGAAATCTACTGATCAAGCCCATCGCCAATGTTTGCATAAGATAATTGAATTAATGAATCGAATCAAATCAATCAGTCATTAAACTTTAAATGTTCCCACGGTTATTGCTTTTCATTAAGTTTTCTCGCAAGGTAAGTGTAAACTGTAACAAGCTTGGTTATCGTTATGCACGGCCCAGCACTTCAAGCCTGAATACATTCGAAGCCAAAACTCAATCTCGTTGCTTTACGCCAGTGGAAAACTGCCAGTCATCCTAGTTATTCTGGCCATTTCCGGCCAGAATAATTAGTTATAAGAACTTGGTGCTAGATCAAGATCGTAGTTTCATTTTAATCACTTCTGGGAGTGGAAAGGTTTAAGTTATCGATTCGGCTAGTCCCTCTGCCCGTCCGCTATTATTCAGCAACCGTCTGACTTATCAGTCCCTGTATTCTTGGAGCGAGTCATCACCAAAGTAAGGTTTCATCTCACTCTTTGTTTTGATAACTTATTTAGGAGGGAAGTACTGCTTATGATGGTTGCGATTTATATCGTATTGCTGGATATCGCAGGAAATAAAAGTTATTCAAATCTTAAATGTAAAAGATGAAAAAGAACTTAAAACTCCTAAATTTAAATTGTAAATTAAAAGTTGTAGAATTATACACAATCAGCTCTTAACCGCATGAAAATCACTTATTCCTCATTTTATGTCATCACCAACCGAACTAGATTTAATTTATCGATTCCTGAACTTGAATTTCGAAAATGGAAGCTGAAAATTTGATAACATCGAGCTACAACGCATAATGTAAAAAATGTGGACTGCCAATAAATTCTGACGGTTGTAAATTTGCAATTTCCACGATTTAATCTATCAAAGGGTTAGTTTTTTTTTTAACTGAAAAGAGCCACATATCATTTCCTGCCAACTCATATTCTTTAAAGAAAAATTAAAAATGAAAGTCGAAGGAAGTTATGACCAATAAACAGTTGGCGGAGTTCTCATTCGAAAAAAAAATCATCTCATCGTTGTAAATGTACCCAGCAAATTATCTCATACTCTTTAAGTAGGGAACGGTCTAATATAAATCCTGGTTTCAATTAATACAATGCTGGAGACTAAGAAATGTTATAGAAACCTCTCTGTTAGTTCTATTTATTGAAATTCGTCATTAAAGCATTTTGAATTGTATTCCGCAAAATGTACGATTAAAAAGTACCAAATAACTCATTCAAATGCTTGGCCAAGACCACAACCTTCATCAACGGGGGAGAGAAAATAATTTGGCACCGAAATTCAAGTGCATTTCAGAAAAAGTGCAAATTTGAGGTTTATTTGATTCAAATAAACATGGAGCAAATGCCTATGATGGACTTGATTTTCTAGGCCCCGGTTTCGCCAAAATCAATATTCCGTGACACCTATCATTACCGTTGTGGGTCAGTAAGAGTTGAAAAACTGGGAGTTTAAGGAAACCACAACGGAAACGGCAATGGGAACGTCACTAAACAAGAGGTTTGATGAGCGCGCGTGCATAAACCTTTGTAAATTTCTTTGCGTCCCTTGTAACAACTTGAAATGATCAAACTTTGCGTTATCTGGGGAACGTGAAGGACGACGGCCAATTGTTTTGAATTTCTTTTTCTAATTTAAGGCTATGTTGCATCAGTTCAGTGTCGAGATAGATTTTACTGTACCAAAGCCGTCACCAAAGTTAGATTTTTTATCTTTTTTTAATTTTTTTTTTATTTTAAAGTTAACATACTCTTATTGTATCTCTTGTATGTCAGCATGACTGTGCATACTAGAAATTTCTAAAAACATATCTTTACAAGTGTTACCATAACCATCACGTCCACCTCAAATTTCCGACATTTCTCTCATTTTTTGAATACACTATGATTAAAATAAAGATCCAAGGAAGATGGAAGAGGATATACTCTATATCAAGAAATGCTGAAAGAAACTATTTCTTTCTTTTAAATTCCTTGGATACGCAGTTAGTCAAAATTGATAAGATTTTTTCTCTAGCGGCCATTTATTTTACAATTTAACCAACATCTTAAGAGTAAATGTCAAAAATCGATTTGGTTCATTTTTTGCCTGTGGGTAGCCTTATCTAGTGAACAAACGGAAATGGGTTTAGATTTTTGAAATATGCACTTTAAAGGTAATAATTTGTTTTAACATTTCCGGGGGTAAATAGCTCAAATTTCACCAAGCGCGACCCTGAAATTATGCACGTTTCGGGCACTTGTCATGCTAGCAAAAAATTGGGAAAATTGTATCGTTATTTGCGTTCCATAAGGTTTTCACTGTACGGTTTATATTTGTGAAATTTTGTAAAGTCTATTTCTTTGTTGTATCGTTTTCGTTCATGATGGCAATCTATTTGTTTAGATTTTTATATGTGATGCAAAATGAATTGTTTGTTGATCTCGTTACGTGACAGATTATCATATGTCACGCAGAGTGACAGGAACCTATGAAAAATTAAAATCCAGCAAATCCCTAGCGTTACCTGCCGTTTTGTACGGGACCCTTTTTGTGTGGGACGTCGAAGAAATCAAAATTAGGATCAAAGTAGACTAAACGTAACTGGGCTGCGACACGCTGTAGAAAATGACGACAAGGAGGAACTTTATTTAACTCATTCCGGCTCAATGGCTTCATTGAGTTAGCCGGTCGGCCCCCTTTACACCAAATTGCAAAGGACAGTATTTCGAAAATATCTTCCAAGCGGAATAGCAAGGGCCTATAAAATATTTCTAAGGTAAGGAACTATTGATGTCAAACATAAAAAGCTAGGTGCGGCTGCGACTCAAACAATGCTTTGCTTGTGTCATAGCAATGTTGATTTTATTCATTTCAATATGGCGCCATTTACAATTTTAGCGAAGTTTGGTTGGTTGGTATATCAAAACAGCAGAAGATACTAGAAAAATGAAACGATGTATTTGAAGATTGATTGCATTGCTGGAGATTTTGAGAGACCACCACATGCATTTTTGCCACACTACATTAGGCCGGGTTTGGCATGAATTAAAAATGACGAACACGTCCACTGGTAATTAACCCGTGGTTCCGTCAGGAAGGACACGATACCAAAAATATCACTATATCTTGGTAATGGAAGACCACATGTATATATTTATAGCTAGAGATGTCCTGCTGTTGCATTTTAGTTCATGCAAGGACCGCCTGAAAACTGCATAATTTAGAGCTCGCATGCACTCATTTTTGACCACGCAATTAGTAACGGTTTATTTCCGTTAAAATGAATATTTACACAAACTAGCTTCACTTCACTTTAAGTAGTACCTATAGCTACCTGTAAACAAAAAATGGGACGAAACGATTTTTTGACCATGTCCGCGATTTTTTCATTTTTCTTTGATTTTTAGGGACATTCACTCTTAAACCTTTAAAATTAGTGAAGAATGAAAGAATCAATAATGATACTAGGTGATATCTGAAGCAGCGACATCACGGCAGTGTCTGCGTCTTTTCCTCAGTTTTTCGGAACAAATCGAAATTGAAAACAATCAGAAAGTTGCCACAGAGAGGCACTGTATTTTAGAATATGAGAATAAAAGGGAAAAGAGATAGAGAGTTTGTAGAATACGAGAATTAAAGGGAAAGAAAGAGAGAGAGTTTGTAGAAATAATATCATAGAAACACGAAGAATGCGTGGAACTGTTGTTGGCAATTATTTCCAAACTAGAACCTTTGCATGTTCTCCGATATGGTGGAATTCATTTGACTAAACACTTGTTAACTATCAGGCAACTGGTAAACCAAGGGAGGTTGAGATTTTATTGGAATCTGGTGCAGTCAATTTAAAAAAAAGACAAAGTGGCACCACAGAAAATTATAGAAATTAACGAAAAAAGAGAAATTTTTATGATAGACCATATTAATGAGTTAAAACTCATCGTAGTAAATAGACACCCCACAATAATGGGTTTCGTCAAATTTTTTGTTCGTCCCCTACCTGTTCGCCCTCATCTCAACAATTGAACAATTTAAAGGAGTTATTTTCCTTATTTCTATGTAAGGTCCTGTCAAAAAAAAAACTTTTAAATGTATTTAGAAAAGCATTTTATTTAGGTGGCTGTTCCTACCCTGTTAAACTAATCCTGCTCCTTGTGAATATTTCATATCTTTTTTCCAATTGACAATCCCATTTGCAGGCCTCCGGATACACCTCGAGACATTTCTCAACAGTTCACGATGATGAGTGACTTTTGGCTGGGAGAAGCAACAAAGTGGATGTTGGTATTGACTCTTGCTGGCAATTTATGGAATCCTCCGTTTGTCAGCAGCGAAACGTGCAATTCTAAAATCAGAAGTAAGTAGTGAAACCCCATGGTACGAAGAGTACGGCCTATCCTTTTCAACTTTTTTTTTCTCATCTTTGTCCTCCTCGGTTGGAATAGAGATAGAGAACCAAATTTTATTAATATTTTTTTAACCAACTAGTTTTCTCTCTTGTACAGTAAGACCCGTTGTCGACATCTCTTCAAGTCCAGAAAATGTCAGTTTAGCCGTTGGTGCCTCCATAACTCTGACTTGTAAAGCAGAGCCGAGAGTTATAGATAGAGGTTATTTGGATAGATGGGTCAAGTATATTCAGTGGTACAACCCAAATGGCACAGAAGTTGGAGCAAAATGCCAGCAGCCTTCAAACATATTTGCATATAAACGAAAATTCAGCTGTCCATTGGTGTTTAAAAATCTGACAGAAGACGAATTTGGCCACTATATTTGCCAAGCGGGCAATGGTTATAATAAACACTGCACAAGGCAATCATTTGCAATAGGTAAGTATTTTCATCATAACTAGTTTATTAATTTGTCTTTTTTAGTTCCTTCTTTGTTTATTTGTTTGTTTTTTTTACTTAAATAATGCGTGACAGTAAACACCCTACGCTGTTGTTTGAGAAAGGTGAGTATTGTGCATTGGGTCTCTCTCAAATCACAATGAACCTTACATCTCGATGAAAAAAAGTGTAAACAGTCAACTTCCCGCCATCGGCCACTCTTATTAGCGGATGTTTCTACTTACGGACACTTTTTCTAATTCCTTTTTTGGCCTCCCAGTTTCTCGTAGACGGACGCAGACACTTTTGAAATTGAAAATGTGATATTTTTGTTTACGCTTCGTCCGCGGGAAAGCAAGCTGTCGGAGGCAGAAAATTCTATTAGCGGGCACTTTTTCCAATTCCCGAGGGTGTCCTCTAACGAGGGAGTTGATTGTATTTATACAAGTGCACACTTTTCCTCCAGGTTCTGCACCAGTTTTTTTGGAGGTTCCAAGGAATCAAAGTGTTTACATAGATTCCAATGTCACTTTCGATTGCAATGCTACTGGTCTTCCAAAGCCAAGCATCTCCTGGATCAAGAACGATGATTTTCATACCTTGCAATCCAACTCAAGTACAAAGGATAAGAAAAGCATCCACAGTGAGCTCTCCATAACGAAAGTGAAGAAGGAAGATTTTGGCGGATATAAATGCGTGGCAATTAACAGCGTTGGAAAAAAGGTATCATTATCGGCCTTCTTAAGCCTGAAAGGTGAGAAGAAAAACTTTCCATTTACGACTCCTCACAACTTTGAACTATTTACCAACAGTAGAGCGTCCTGTACGAGATATTAGGTCCTAAGTAGGTCAGTTTAACCCTGCTGGGAAATCCTCTCCCCTAGCTAAGCAACTTTCCGACTTTACTTGCGCTTATTATGACATAGATTAGACACCACTTTTAATATCTGATCTGGAGTAAGCGACTTACTCTTTAAGCAGCTTCATCGGCTAAGGAGTTTTTGTGTCGGAGACGAGAAGTTTGACCGCGAAAAGGAATGTTATCGAAATAATTTACAGCTAAATACTAAGACCGTGCGCTGATTTTCATTTTCTATTCAGTTTACCTTTTTCTGCCTTTTCGGTAAAATCATTCTTTTGAACCCACGTACGTTTCGGATTTCCCACTTTTTACAACACTACTCCTTTCTATTGAGTTTCCCTCGTAGTGTCGCTTCACCAGAATAAACATGTTTTGTGGTTACTCTGGCTACTATGATTACTACTAAGGTTATGCCTCTTGAGTCAACGCGAATGGAGAGAGCGTCACATTTGCTCCGCTTGCCCTACTATTACAGATGCTTTCTGAACATAGCATCCATTTCTTCTCACCTTTTAATAGTGATTTTTTTCGTTTCAATTACAGAAAAGCGGGAAGACCCAAAAACCCAAAGTAATTCAGTTGATTCCAACGGAATTTTCAGCCTCACTGCCACTTGTCATTTTAAGCCAAACAAGAGCAATGATTCAAATGTTTCAAAAACTAATTCAATGGTAAAGTTCATTGCAACTTCAGATGCCACAAAATGCCATAGCATACTAAGCATAAAGCTTATCAACGAGAGCACGAACGAAGATGGAGGCACATATCAATGCCGAACATCTGGAAAGGGAAAGTCAAAATTGGCCTCTTTACACGCAAAGGAAGGCAAGTTCTTGAAATTATAGGAACAGTTTGAATATTCCTTTCGAAAAATATTTATTGATCTCGCTAAAATTTAAATACAGGGCGTGTAATAAAACGTTTAAACTCCCGTTCAAAACACTGTCAGTTAACATTTTCAAACTTCTTTCCCTACAGCTCACACGGTGGGACTGAGTCAGCAAGACCTAAATACATTCTTGTGATCACCTTGCCTCGATATTCTTTACGCATGCACGTTGTAATTGACTATCAAAGTGATATTGATAACACGATGTCATCTCATCCAGTGCGGCCAGTAATCATAATCGTGATTGGCAAATCGGACTTGCATTTCACGGTCGTCCAATTTGGTTAGTCACTCGTATGATCACAAACCTAATTGGACTACGTACGGTCCTTTTTTAATCAGTACGACGAAAGATGTCAGCCATCAAAGTCTTTTCAGTTTTAGTTTGATTTTTCATCTTATCTCACAGAAATTACAGAAACAAGACTACAAGAAAGCTCAACTACTCAGATTGCGATTGCAATCGCTGCATCTTGTGTGGTGGCAACCTTGCTTATCAATAGTATTTTGGGGCTTTTGTGGTACAAGCGATTTAAAGGTGGCAAAAAGGTGAATATTTGTGGTTTTTAGGGTTTTTTGTGTGTAGTTGTTTGTTTTTCCGTTCACGTTTACTTATTCTTTTTCATCTAGGAAACATGAATGTAGCAAAAATTTCCAAGCGTAAAAAATAAAATCTTCGCGTCCAGGTTCCATTATCTTCAATTCTTTAACGATGCATCCATAGTGCGTTTTAGTTCGACAAAGTATTCGTTTTGACTCACTTTTGCCCGTCATCTACACTAAAAAACTCGGAAACGCGAATGAAACGGCCAATTTCACTGGCCTCAAAGTGAAATTGAAACCCAATTGTTTTTAAAACGTTCCAATTCTTGAATGGACAGGTGGAAACGAACGCTTTTGGAATTAAACTGTAATGATTTTCAATTTGGGTTTGGAAGCAACGATTTTACTGGAAATATATTTCCTTTTGTTGAGCATTCCTATAAGAACTAAAAAAATCCCAAGGCACTGAAAAACGATACATTAACACTGTTCTGAAGTTCCTTATCGGTAATTTGTCTTTTCTCATTTGATAAACGTCAGTCGGAGGGACAGCGAAACGTCGTTAGGGTCCATATGAACAATGGCAGATACCCAACAGTCGTAATTGCGCAGGATGCTGAAGAGCTCTTGTCGCTCTGAGCAAAGAACGCGGAAAGGGTCGACGAAAAGCTCCGGCTGTGTGCAGTGGGGAATCGTTTGGGTGACATGGAACTTTGATGGAACGAATTATAGAAGATGCACACTGGCCACAGTATTAGTATTTTAACTAGTGTAGGTAATCAAATGATTTCGAGTGCAATTTTGAATAAATAAACACGAGTAAATATTTTCAAGGACTAACAAAATTGCATGAGCCCCTAGGGCGAGTGCAATTTGTGGTCTTTGAAAAAATTAACATTTGCTTATTTATTCCAAACTTCACGAGAAAAGTCATGTGATTACGTATTAATAATATACATGAAAAAATACGAGATAGCTTATCATAATTATGCAGAAGCAGAGCGCGCGCATCAAGTGTAAGAATAGTTATTCAAGCCTGTGCATTCGGTCAAAACAGCCGTGCACGATCAAAACAGTAACATACAATGATATTTTCACATCTATAAGGCGCAAAAATGTTCAAGATCCGGCTAAACAGTCCAAGGAATTATTCAGTCTGTGTCCGAATCACTTTCGATGGAATGGAATCGTCGTTTGCAAGGTTTAATCATGTTTTTTTTAAATTTTGGCGTAGAATCACTCGAGCTGGATCGGCTCGTAATTTTGATTTCCTTGGCAATTCCCTTCTCTAAACACCACTTTTTCCAAACCGACAACCAAAAAGCAGTGCTTTTTGTAGTGTTTTCGTTGTTAACGCTGTTTTTCAGCAGTGGCGAAAGAAAATCTACTTAAAACGCCGACCATTGTTTCGCTCGTAAATTATCAACGTAGCTAAATGTTGCGTCATCCAAGGCTCGCATTTTATTAGCTATCAGTGAGTATCTCTGATTATTGGTTTGTTACTTTCTTTGCACTGAATTAACCCTCTTCTGCATTGAATTACCTGAAAACTGCATTTATCTTAACCAATCAGAACTGAGTAATTTTTTCATGTATATTATTTAGTATTTAAATGTGGGTATTATTAGTATTGGATGTAGATAGATTCAATCATCAATTTCTTGTTTTAATCATGTATTTGTAGTTTCAATCCCGACGGTAATTTTCTATTACTTTTTACCTCTTAGACTTGACTAAGACACGACCACGTCAGCTAGACTGTAATTTTTCGTGGATAAATAAGTACCTTCATTAGTGTTTAGCACTTATTTTACGAAGGCACGCCGAATATGAGGTGATAATTGGGCGTAACACTCTAATAAGGAAACGTAACGTGAGGGCTCAATCTGGTCCCTAGACAAATAACTTCACAACATTAAGTAGGCTCCGGGAAGATTTTCACCGACGAAAATAAGGGATATGAATCGAGGAAAGAGATGTCATTCGAGTAGCTTAAGAATACCTTGTCTGTTGGTCCTACGTCAGATTTGAGTCTTTCTATGATGTTCTTGGATGTCTGACGTTAGAAAATTTATTTACTTCTAATCAGACAGTTTCTTTCCATTATTTTCCGAAGTTCAAAAAATTTTTTCAAGTCTGAAATTCAGTTAAGGTGGTTAAAAGGATTTGGAAGCTATTCTAAAATGATAAAACCTAAGCTAATGTAACTTAAGTCGATTTAAGGTTCAATTAAATTTGCTGGCTCGCAGGTCTGCTTGAGCTTAGTTGAATAAAGGTGGTAAAATTCCAAGGAACCTGTGGTGCTGCGTCGGTGGGGATGTATGACAATATAATTTGGTTTTATTAATCGAGTTGATAATGTAGATGGCCACCGTAAAAAGTCTCTTAAGCCCTGTTAAAAAAGGCGAGATAGATGATGATAGTCTCAGCCGTTTGAACGAGCGGATGTTAGTGAGCCATATTTTTTTTCTAACCTCAGAGCGCGCCATATTTGTGTACAGTAACGAAATCTCATGGAGTGATTTTGTCGACTATCATTAACTTTCATAAAGCATTTGAATGCAAGCGTTATGGTTAATGAGCATAGGGTAACTTGGACCACAGGACTACTGGACTCTTTGTTTGGACTATTTTATGGACCATTTTTTGGACCATATTTTGGACCTTTTTTTGGACTATTTTCGGACCATTTTATCGGGGGGGGGGAGGCAGACCATTAGCACTTAGGAAGGGGTGGAATGCATTCTATCAGAACTCAGGGAGGGGTGTTAGGCAGACTGTTGTTACTAACGGAGGGGTGGTGATTAGAACGCACGGAGGGGTGGGAGGTTGATGCATTAGTAACTGGTATTGATTGATGAAGTTTTCACTGGATCATACAAATTATTTTGAGCGGTTTTTCGACTGACCATTTTTATGACAAAAATTTTTCGATGGGCCGTAGCGTTTCTTTATTGTTTTGTCATGCGAATGCGAAACTGGCACCTAAATACTAAGCTATGATTGTCATTGAAAATATCGCCGATTCCCGTTTTCGATCCTCCACTGTTGAGTCATACTTGTGTCTTTTAAGTCGACTTGTTCCTGCAAAATGTGTTACTGTTTCGTTTTATAAAAACATCGCACTCTTTCTTTTCATAGGGTTAATTCTCTTTGGTTTTCTACACAAATGGAGGCACCACCGAGTGGTGTTCTACGCAGCTGCCTTTTGGCAGCAACTACATGATAGTTGATGATAGCCAATGATAGTGCTTGATAGTTTGTAATTAAACGCGAGTGATTGTTGAAACTGTCATCAACTATTATGACCGTTTGAACGGGGCTTTGGTTTCTTTCCTACAGTTGAGAGTTTCGATGGCTGTCAGCCGTCGTTTACAGAACTAAAAATTTTGGCTTTTTTGGGAGGTATTAAAAACGGCATATATGGAGTCTGCATGCTTCTAAAATAATACTTTTAAGTGTATTCCTAAATTTAATATGCTAAATCTTACGCTCAGCATTGGCGAGAGTCCGTGGGAATACCCGGAGAACTACATACACAGGCCACGGTCATAAACAAAAATATGACAAGTATGCAGCGAAAACATGGAAATCTGGGAAGGAACCATGGCGGACGGACGTGTTCTTCGCGCTCTGTGATTCCTTAGCTGAGAAGAGTCATACCAGGCCATTTAAGTTCACCCAAATGTAACCAGAAATGTCTTTTTCTTAACATCGACACAACCAGGTAATTAAAACAATTGTTGCTCGCTGCTTATTCTCATGTCAAAACGCTCCGAACGCTCGTCAAGTTCAAGCTCCGCCGACAGGCCAACTCCGAAACGAAACAAACAGAAGAGCGAAGAAATGGAAAGAAACCAGGAGACCGCCTCGCTCAGCTCTACGGAAATATTCCTTGATAAAGTAAGAGCCATAGAATCTCGTATGGAAGACAATTTCTCCAATCTACACACACAGATCTCAGAGCTTACGTGTGAATTTAAACACGAAATCAATGCCGTCAAATCAACACTGAATGAGCTAGAGAAATCCGTGAACCTCGCGTGGGCAAGCATCGAGGACCTACAGCAAGAGTCAAAAGCCTTAAAAGATTCAAAAAGCACTCACCGAAAAATGATGGACGAGCAGTCTGCGGAAATCGAAAGCCTAAAAGCTGATCTGGAAAAGCTCCAAGCCGAGAACGAGAAGCTTAAGCCCGCTTTGAAAGAAGCACAGGAGAACCTCGTCGCTCTTGAGAACTATACGAGACGAGAAAACTTGCGTTTCATGAATATCCCCGAAAGTCGAGGCGAAAATTGCCAGAATATCATCTATGATGTTCTAGAAAATGATCTTAAAATGAACATCCAGCATACACGTTTTCATGCCGTCCACCGCGTGGGCAAGCCACAAAGCAATGGAGCTACTCCTGCTCGCCCTCGTCCGATTATCGCTAGGTTTGCTGTGAGAGAAGATAGGGATGCTGTATTCAATGTTAAAAACCGGATCAAGTCCTCAGCCAGACACAGTGAGGCATACATTACCCAAGACTTTGCTCGAGAAATCCAGAAAGAAAGGAAAACCCTTATACAATCCATGTTTGCTGCTAAACAAGCTGGCCGCGTCGCGAAGGTAGTCAACAGATCTCTCTTTATTGATATCAATGTTTTTAACATCTCGAATATTCCAGTTGAATATCAAGTAGCTTCTACTTAATTTTTGTTATCTTATTGAAGACGTTCAAAGTCGACAAGAAGCTTGGAAAACTGTGCCGGGTTAGTGACTCTATCTCATCGAGCTAAGTATCCAAATTTCCTTTTTGTCCATGTTATTACATAAGCACTATGTAGTTGTTGTAGTCTTTATGTTTATTATGCTTCACTTTCTTTGCTTTACATGTTACGCCAACACGCTTCGGTTGAAACAACCACCTTCTTTTTCTACTCGTTCACATTCTCGTAACAGCCCATCAGCGAAAATTACAAATTGGTTCATGTCCCAATTTGTTGTGAATCAACACAATTCGGTCGGAAGAAATCAGTGTTTACTTATCACTCCGCCTGGCTTGTGTTTCTTTAAATCGCCAACAAAATGAATACCGTTAATACTGCCATTGCTTTTGACCTAAAATGCCTGTCATTAAATGTTAGAGGTCTTAATAAATCGATCAAACGTCGAACCGTTTTTCGATGGTTACACAAACAAAATCATCAAATCATATTTTTGCAAGAATCATACTGCTCCAAAAATCTTGAACCCATCTGGGAAAACGAATGGGGTGGCAAAGCTTTCTTTAGCCACGGCACAAACCGCAGTAAAGGTATCATCACACTAATTAATCCTTCTGTGAATTTCAAAGTTGAAAAGTTCATTCCAGACAAACAAGGAAGGTTCATTATTTTAAAATTGTCACTTGAAGAGAAAGCTATTGTTCTCGTCAACATTTACGCGCCTAACGATGTCGCTCAGCAAGTTTCTTTTTTCAAAAGACTATACCAACAGCTCGAGGAATTCGCGCAAGATACAATTGTAATTGGTGGAGATTTCAATTGTGCACTCACTCCAAATGATAAAAGAGGCGGAAATCCTGTATCTAAAAAGGCAGCTGTCATCCAAGAAATTAACACGCTTTGTGATTTGTATAACCTTAGTGATATATGGCGAATCCTGAACAATGATAAGCAGTGTTTTACGCGGAGAACTAAATCGTTTAAAATTCAATGCCGCTTAGATTTGTTCTTAGTGTCGCAGGAGTTAATTCAATTAGCAAAGAAGTGTGACATAATCCACACACCCGAATCTGACCACTCCGCTGTCTCACTTGTTCTACAGTCTAATCTCCCAAACCAAAAAAGAGGACCGGGATTCTGGAAATTTAATACAGCTTTACTTAAAGATGAAGCATACGTAACAGCACTTAAGATAAACATTCCAATTTTTAAAGAGAAATACAACGAGACTCATGATTTAAGTTTAAAATGGGACCTCATAAAAATGGAGATAAGAGGCTTCACGATCAAGTACTCCAAACGAAAAGCAAAAAAATATCGAGATGAAGAAAAATTACTGCACAAAAAAGTAGACGACCTCCAATCCAGAGCGGAAAATAACCCGCACGACAGAAACATCTTACTAGAACTTCAACGTGCCAGATCACATCTTAAAAAAATCATGTTGATTAAAACTCAAGGTGCAATCCTGAGAAGCAAAGTAAGATGGCATGAAGAAGGAGAACGCAACACTAAGTACTTCTACAGCTTAGAAAAACGACATCATGATATTAAAACAGTCTCAAAACTCAAAGTTGGGGATAATTGTTATATAGAAGATCAATTCGATATCTTAGAAGAAGAAAAAAAGTTCTATGAGTCGTTATACCGCTCCACCAATATCAATCCCGAAAATTTTAAAAACTCGCCTTTTTTTATTCCAGAAAACGTAACCGCACTAAGTGAAGAACAAAAGAATTCTTGTGAAGGATTGGTAAAGGTAGAAGAATGCCAAAATGCACTCAAAGACTTTGACAATAACAAATCCCCGGGCAGTGATGGTCTGCCTGCTGAATTTTACCGATTCTTTTGGCCCGACATCTGCCATGATCTGGTAGCGAGCTACAACTTTGCTTCTCAACATGGCATGCTTTCTATAAGTCAAAGACGAGGAATAATCTCGCTTATCCCAAAAAAATCTAAGGATAAAACTATTCTGGAAAATCTAAGGCCCATCTCACTTCTCAACGTCGACTACAAGATTCTCACTAAGGTTATAGCCACGCGAATCGAAAATGTCTTGCCAACTTTAATAAACCCTGATCAAACCGGTTATGTTAAAGGCCGCTACATTGGTGAAAATATAAGGCTAATTTATGACCTAATACATTACACAGATAAAACAAATCAAAAAGGTATTGCCATTTTCTTGGACTTCAAAAAAGCGTTTGATTCCATTGAATGGAACTATCTCTTAGAAACATTGCAGCTCTTCAACTTCGGCCACGACATCCAAAATTGGATAAAAATTTTTTATAATAATGTTACTAGCTGTGTTCTGAATAACGGTCATGCCTCAACTTTTTTCTCCCTCCAGCGGGGAGTCAGGCAAGGTTGCCCTTTGTCTGGCGTTCTCTTCGTTCTCGGCATAGAACTCCTCTCTAAAGCCATAAAAAATGATCCTACTATTAAAGGTATCCAAGTCAACAAGCATGAGCTTAAAATAAGTCAATATGCCGACGACACAACAGTATTTGTTCGTGACCTCGATTCCGTCGTGAGTCTATTGAAGGTTTTAAATGAGTTTAAAGAACTTTCTGGCCTAGAAATAAACACAACTAAAACCGAAGCAATGTGGTTAGGCGAATGGAAAGACAGAACAGATGAACCCTTTGGTTTTAAATGGCCAAAAGAACCTGTCAATGCCCTTGGCGTCTATTTTTCTCATAACCAAGAAAGTGCTAATAGACTGAACTTCGGTGAAAAAATACGTAATCTTGAGAAAACGCTAATCACTTGGCAACGGAGAAATCTAACTCTTTATGGAAAGATAAACATAGTTAAAACACTTGGGATATCTAAGTTAATTTACTCAGCCTCCGTGCTCCCTGTTCCAGATCACTATATCCAAGAAATAAATAAGCTAACTTTCAACTTTATTTGGGCAGGAAAACCCCCTAAAATAAAAAGAAACACCATAATTGGAGAAAAGAAAGATGGCGGTTTGAAAATGTGCGATTTCAATATCATGGAAAAAGCACTCAAAATAGCTTGGGTCAACAGAATTCAAGATGACTCACAAGCCTCCTGGAAAATTATTCCTAACCAGCTCTTACACAAACATGGTGGTCTTGCTTTTCTAACAAAATGTAACTTTACACCAAGCACACTAGACCTCGATGATAAGCTTCATGCATTTTACAAAAAAGTGTTAGATTATTGGTGCGAGTTTAAAATCTCAACGGGCATCGATTCCAAAATAAATCCTAAAAACGAAATAATCTGGAATAACAGAAAAATTCTTATAGGAAAAAAACCTGTCTTTTACCAAACTTGGTATGACGCCGGTATTACTAAGATAAGCGACATTTTAAACCAAAATCAGAAATTTTTGAAGTGGCATGAATTTGTCACAAAATTTAATTTAAATGTGCCTTTCACCACATACTATGGCTTGGTCAACGCAATCCCAAAAGACTGGAAAGCTATTCTTACAAACCCTATTCCAAACGTCACACACGCGAACACTACTGTAAACAGCCTAAGAACCAGTTCTATTTACTCTTCTCTTTTAAACACCGTCTTTGTTCCTCCCACTGCCGAAACCAAAATTCTACGTCACGGATTTACAAAAACTACCATCAAGAACGTTTATCTTATGCCATTTAAAGTAACAAACGAAGTTAAAATAATAATGTTTCAGTATAAAGTGATTCATAACGTGCTTCCAACTCGCGCCACTCTTTACCGAGACGGCATTTCAGAGAGCCCCTTATGCAACCTATGCAATACAGAAAAACAAACGTTGCATCACCTATTAATAAACTGCACACTAATACTCGACTTCTGGATTCTGTTTCAAGACTGGTGGCACCAAAAAACAAATGAAACAATAACGTTATCCACAAGTCATATACTCTATGGCTGGCATTGTAGGACAAAGCATTGGCAAGTCCTAAATTATTGCCTATTGTTAGCCAAATATCACATTTTCTGCACAAGCCTTTGCGGAGACATCTTAGATTTTCAAATCTTCCTACTGTTCATCACGGGAAAACTTGAAATCCTAAAAGAGATCGCGACCGCAAAAAAAGAACTTCCGAAATTTTATTGCACGTGGGCTTTTTTACTTTAATTTTTCTTACTGCTGTTGTTTTTAAGTTAGACTTATACTTAACTTCATTTTTGAGACCTGTATGTTTACTTGTGATTGTCTTTTAATTGAAAAGAACTTTGTAAACACGCCAACCGTAAACTAAATTAATGTTAATAGTATTGTAATACATGTATCGTAATGTAGTGTATGCATAATTTATGTAAGTATAAGTATCAGTAGTGTTAGTAGCAAGTACAATGTAAGTGTAATTAATGCTGTAAGTAGTGTAATGTGATCGTCTTGTAAATAAAATTGGTTAAAAAAAAAAAAAAAAATGCAGCGAAAACATGTACAGGCAACAGAGACTAGAGGAAAAAAAATAGACCTAGAGTTTATTACAGGAAAGCTGTTTTCTGATAATTTCGAGCAATGTGTTCGAAGCGGAATCCTCGACCCTCGACCAAAAGCAAACTTAATGCGGACGGCACTCAACCGAGACACTTCCGTCTCTTGGAAGCCTCTTTTAAAACAAATGTTTTAAATGAGGTGTGAATGAGTTCCCTCAGATTTGAAAATTTCTCATGAAAAAATTAAAACATTTGCGAAATTATCTGAACTCTAACTCATGCGTGCAAAGTGAAGGAAATTTGTCGCTCACGTGTGTAGCTATCAGGACCTATGATAACCTGTAATTGCATTCCGAGGATGCCAGAGCAAAGGTTGCGTTATTCTACTGCGAAACGATATCGTAAAAGGAAATTTCTCGAGTTAGTTATAAGTGCCCTCGTGAGTCGCCAAGATCAGTTCAAATCTGTTTCACGTATCATATCAAACAATTAATTATCATTATAAATCTCTTAGATGATTTGATATCGGGGTCCTCAATCTGTTCTGTGCCATGTTAGAGATCCACGTAATGTCGATATTTTCATTTCTTTCTAGCATAGACCCGAACGTATCTTAAGGCACAAAAATGTTAGTTATGTTTGGTTGATTATTTTGACACATAACTTTTTGGTTGAACCCAGCGTCTTCTTAAGGGTCAGCAAAAAATCCAGTCGATTTCTATCAATAAATAAGATAAGGGCCAGTTAAGTGCGATTATACAAAAAGTCTTTGGCATGCCTTTCGATCATGTGGGCAAGTCTCTCATAAGCTGTCCTTTTCCAAAGAAGTGAACCGTCATATATTATCTCACGGCCCCAACATAATTAAGTAGTAAAAGTCGTCCTGATTTAGATCAGTACTAAACTATATTCTCGTTAGTAGGGAGCTCGGCTATCTTTTAAACAACGCACGGGGAATGGGGGAATAGGCAATGGGCAATGGGCAATGAAGAATCTTTAAAATGGGGAATCTTCAAAAGCGGGGAATCCTTAGAAGCGCGAATCTTTAAAATGGGAATCTTTAAAAGCAGGAATCTTTAAAATGGGTAATCGAAACCAAAACGTTGTAAAACGTTGTTATTCAATACTTAACTATAGAGATGATGTCGATTCAGAGCATTTCAGTAAGTTTTAGTTATCTTTTATTCGACAAGTGCGGGTGTCGTTGGAAATTCAAGATTTCCCAACACCAACGTAATGACGATAATCAAATGAGAGAAAAATATGTGACCTGTCTAACATAGTCATCCCTCACCAAAAATAGATAGAAATCATAGAATGTCTGACGTGCAAATGAGTGAAAGAAAACCTACGATTTGTAAGTAATAAACACGACAGGAGCATTGGGTTACAATCTGTGTAGTAGGTGCTGATAAAGTCCTTATTTCATCACGGGAATACATGATAAAATAACAAAAATGTTCTGGAAAGTTCCACTCTTACGTTTCGAAAATGCTATGCTATGCAGGTTGGATTATAAAACCATTATTTCAAAGCTGTTTCGACATTACATGCCCGGAATTGGAAGGACAGTCAAGGTAAGTGCCTTCTCCACACTAACCATGAATCCAATACATTACAGAGCTAACAAAAATAATCCCTCTAGTCCAGCTCTAAGTTGTTTCTATTTTTGCATTAGTGACTCGTCAGTTATATGTCAGGTTCGTATTTTGTTTGTTGGTTTGTAGTATGAGACCTAACATGGAATCTATGAAAATGGAGGCATGCCAAATTTTTCGAAATGGCATATGTAGTATATTTATAGCCGACTGATACCCCTCTCTTAAGTAAAAACGAGATTTCTGAGAAAAATCGGCATCAAAGCTAATTACAAACTGACAAGGCTGTCAGTACTTGTCCGGGAAAACATTGAGTTTATTAACTTTATCGAGGATCACTTCCTAGTCAGCTGGCTATTTATCATAATGTATGCAGTACTGATAAGAGGAGCGCTAGATTTGTCTCCCCATTTTGTCTAGGTCTTTGATTAAATTCTGGTGAGCCTTAGGGGAGCAAAGCTGAACTGACCACAATAGGCGAATGGCGCCAAAAAATATAGAACTTCTCTGCCGCTACGAGAAAACTGATGAAAGCACGAGGCCGCAGGCCCCGTGCTTTCATTGTTTCAAGTGTTTGGAAACCCTGATGAAACCCTATGCACGAGTTTTTGAAATAGCTTCTCGATCGCGCCTCAGGAATGAAAGGAAATTTTTCACATGTTGTCGGCAAGTTTGTAGTATTAATATTCAAATTAAGAAATCCGTTCATCAGTGTTTGATGCTTTATTCAACACAAGGGTTTGATATTATATGAAACTCATGGATAGCGCGTCATTCCAGTACTTCACCGGGGTTTCAAACTACATGCACGTGACGAAATTGGCGTGACTTGGTTAGATGATCACGTTATGAATAATTAATGAATTTTAGAAGCTTAATTCTTAAGACATGTAATTAAAGATTGACTCAGAGAAAACTATTAACAGTCTGCATCAAAAACAATCGATGAATTGAGCTTGTACTTTTGGGAACTTGCTGCCAAGATTCCAACAATAGCGACCAGAAAAACCATTACTTGAAAATAGACCAAAAAGACATCCAAAAACCATTGCAAATTTCCGGCATAACATTCTTGAAGCACTGAGTAAATATAGTGAACTCACTATAACCAAGTAAGCTCACCATAATCATGTCAGAATAGTACATTTTCCTGTATTAAGCAGAAAGTCTTCATTTCAGGCCATTTAGGCAAGACTCGCAGGTACTTGTTAGCGTGTTATAATGGGACTTAATTCGTGGCGAGATGACACTTCTGAAGCTTTTCTGGTGGTCCTCATAGTCATGAGTGGTTTGATAAATCTCCCTGGAGCCACGGGCATGAACTGCAACTCTAAACTGACTAGTAAGTAGCAGAGGTATTATTGGTTTTGCTGGGACAAGTATTTCATCTTTTTGAGTTAAGAATGGCCGCTGACAATTTTTGTTATGTGCCATGGGATGTCTGAATGGTTTTATCTTCCCCCCTCCTCCAGTAATACCTGATGTACAGATTTCCACAAGTCCACCAAGGCAAGAACTATCTGTAGGTACAGCGGTTAACCTGACCTGTATGGCACAACCCAGGAGTATTGATGCAGGGTATTACGATAGATGGACCGAGTATATTCAGTGGTACGGTCCACAGGACAAGCCAGTTGGACACAGATGTGTACAGGGTAGACAAATGGAGTTAAAACATATATGTACGTTGATGTTAAAAAACTTGACGGAAGAGCAACTCGGTAGCTACACGTGTGAAGCAGGAAATGGTTATCGTGCACATTGCAGGAGAAAATCAGTCGAAATTCATCCGCGAGGTATGCAACATGAGAGGAATGTAAAATAGAAAAGAACGCTCGAGTGATGACTGGCCCTGTGAAAAAAGGGACACAAGAAAAACAACCCTATTAGCATTCCATCATATTATGTTGTTGGAGTTTGAGCCTTCCTTCTAGGAGGGCCGTGAGCGCTATGTAACGGTTTCGTGAAAGTCTGTAAACCTTTCCTCAAACCCCTCACGGTTTTCAAAATGGTGAACTTTCGTGAGACACTCGAAACGTCTCTTGAAATCCGTCTCGACTCGTGTAATCTAGAGGTTAGAGGCATTTAAATTTTGCTTTTTGAAATAATTTATTTATCTTTTTTCCCGTAAAAAAGAGGTCATAAAGGAAGGGTACATTCGGATCATAGATATTTTTACGTATTGAAATAATTTTCCTCCTCATAAAATTTTCTTCAACGTCACAGAACTAAAAGAAGGGGAAGGCAAAGGACTTGAAGGCAAATTAAATTATGATGAGATGCACAAATTGTGAACGTCACAGTCTCCTTAGCATATTGAAGAAACAACTGCTGAATTGTCACCTGCTAAGTGCACTTAAAAATCCGAATAGCGAAGGCAGGTTTCCAGCCTTTTCATTCCTTTCTTTTTTTTCAAAGATGTTTTTGAACATACAGCCTTTGTGGCAACAAAGGCTGTATGCTGATTGCATCATTTTTATTCCTCAGACCCCCATCCCGTTCAAAGTGTGAGAGATCCAAAGAACCAAAGCACTATTAACGATTTTACGGTAAATTTTACCTACACCGCCAAAGATCCTCTCAAGCCAAACATCTCATGCGTGAGGGACAATGATCCGTATTATGGACAATCCAATCAAAGGGCCAAGGATCGGTGGAACCTAAGTATCGTTATCGGCTCTGATTTAACTTTGAATTGTATTACCACTGGTCATCCCCCTGGTCACCCTCAGTCCGATATAAGATGGACGAAGCACAACGGTTCATATGATGTCCAATCCAGGTTAAGGGCTAAGATCACCCGAGTTCGACGAGACCAAACCATTCACCACCAACTGTTTATAGCAAAAGTGAAGAAGGAAGATGGGGGCAAATATCAGTGTGTTGCAAGTAACATAGCTGGAGAAAAGGCATCCATCGAGGTCAACTTACATGTGAATGATTTAGGTAATTAAATGATGGATTTAGGTTTTAGGTGGCACAGAGGTCACTATCTTAAAAGTTTTAACCAAACATGCATGACTAAAAAGAATAGAGTAATTACAGAGACAATAGGTGCAATCGTGACAGCCATTGTTGATTCAAAGTAGCTTTATTTCAGTATTAGGCACTACCAGAGTCTGGCTTAATCATCTTCATTGTGTATGAGGGCCTCAGTAAACTTCCTTCATAGACGCGTGTACATTTGTCCTTGAAAAAACCTAACGACTCGCCATCAGGGTCCTTTAGCCAGGTATGGGCAGTATTTCGAGATAAGACGTTCAACTCGGTGATTTAAAAAGAGCTACAAGGAAACGTTCAACAATTTGAAACCCGCGCAAAAATCGTAGTTTTGCTCCTTAAATGAGTTATTCCTCTTCGTTCTCCTTAGTATTCACGTCGTGGTTTACTGTGGTCCCTGTCCTAAAAAAAAAGGCAACTTCCTGTGCTTTGGAAAGAAGGAGAGTTATTTTAAAAGAAACCGTTTCCTTGATTTTCATTTACCTGAAGCGACTTTTAAACTCCCTCAAAAGAATATTTTTTTTAGAATACATAACTATGTGAACAAAGATTTTTATCCTTTTTCAGATCCTAGATCTGATTCACGTACGCTGACCAAAAGGACTGGTTTGCCAATTTTACAGCTGACTGTGATCGCTTTCGTAGTATCTGTATTTGTATTTGCAATTGGAGCATTTTTATTGGATCGACGTCTTGTGAAGGTACCGGTATTTTTAAAAGCTCTTTCCCCTGTATATGAAGATGGCTTGTCAAGAACAAATTTGATGCTCGAGCCCGTGAAAATCTATTAGCTTGAAACAAAATTTTAAAAAATGGTGACGCATGATAACAAAAAACAATTTTTCTCGCTTTATATATCATATGCTTTGTATCTCTTTTAAATTCTACCGATAGTTTCGCTGAGTTTTATTTATTTGTCTATTTCTTTCGTTACTTTTTGCCTCTCACAGATTAGCAAGTCGATATCCATGAGTCTCCTTCGAAAGCCAGAGAGGCGTGGAGTTACTGCCTTTACATCTTATAGAGTATCTTGACTCTGACAACCGACTGAATAAGAGCAACCATCACTCTTTCTTCACCAACCTGCAGAGTAACCAAGCTAATAATTTGTTTCAACGGACAGAGTGTTGTGATTAGAATCAAATTAGAGCGAACAACGGACAGAGTAACCACGCTAATTAATTTAACAACGGACAGAGTATTGTGATTACAACCGACTAAATAAGAGCAAACAACGGACGGAAAAGCCAAGCTAATTATTTCTTACAACGGGCAATGTACTATGACTACAACCAACCGAATAAGGGAAGAGTAACTTCTTACTAACCGAGCGCTAGGGCCGCACTAAAGAATTTTGGATGTAGGTTAGTAATTAAGTGGTTTGTTAACTTTCATGACCAAAAATACGCGGCTTACGACCGTTTCCTTGGAAACAGTCCGTAGGGCAAATACGGACCTAGTGATAACCAATTAGAGGGCTCAGATTAACCCGGCCATGAAATAAAACAAGTTACTGGAGTGGTGTCCACATTTTAGCAAATATAAAATATGTACCAATTATTTTTACGGCTGACTGAAAAACGTGCGTACAGATGACAGTTCGTGACCGTGTAAGTCCCCATATCAAACCAGGTGATATTTCAATAACGGAAAGTTACGCAGTGCTGTTTATTTATGACAGACTCTGACTGAGTGATGTTCACAGTTGACCCAACACTTGCAAAAAAGCGACTGAGTTATATCTACAAAAGCCCAAAAAAGGTTTATTAAAAATGTAGGATCTCTTCGTATGTCAAGCGTGGATTTTACCGAGACTTGAAGTAAACAACGGCACCCTTTGAAATCTCACTGGTCCATTTTGCAATTTGTGGCTACCATGAAAAACAAACCCAGCCGGATTCCTACGGGGTCTGCCTCAAAGACATCCCATATTATTATCAGCTAAAGGAAGAAAATAAAGGGAAAAACTTTTAGTCTTTAGTAACAACCATGATAAGGGCGACATCATCCTGTATTCTGCAAAATTATTTCATTCTAGACTTCAGCCCCTAAAGCATAGATAAATGGTCAATGATATTAGGATTTGACACTTAATCGCTTTATACTACTTCCCTTACAATCATTTTCGTGTATTTTTTTCCCGTAATGTAAGGATTACTTCTAATCATTTTTTCTCAGTCTCGCGTCTAGATGCCAAAGATTTTACGGAAAATGTTTGAGTTCCTTGAATTCTTCCCCGTACGCCTCATGTTATCAACATTTTATTCTGATACTATGTCCTTGTCAATGCGACGGAAGATGATGAGCCGAGCCTATGATGTATTTATTCTTGCTGACTCAATGCTGAAACATTCCTATGCTAAGTCGGTCATTAAATATCGTTCGAGCCTTCGCTCCGGTTCCTCTTCTGAAAACAATGGCGAAAATCATGCCCGACCCTATATGGAAGTTTAACTTGCGAATCAGCAAGCCAAGCAACATAAATTGATTTTTTATCAAGAAAATGAAAGTGAATTTTTTTTTTAGCGAGAGAATACGGTGGCCCACAAGTGCACTACGAATTCCAAATTTCACTCCCCGTTCTTAACCTCACACCGAATTCTTGAACTTCACTCTGAATTTTTGAACCTTACTCCCAATTCTTAAACCTCAATACGAATTTTAAATACTCACTCCGAATTCTTAAATTTCACCCCGAATTCTAAAAACTCACTCCGAATTCTTAAACTTCAGAATTCGGAGTGTGTTTTTAGAATTCGGAGTGAAGTTTAAGAATTCGGAGTGAGTTTTTAGAATTGGAAGTGAGGTTCAAGAATTGGAAGTGAGGTTCAAGGATTGGAAGTGAGGTTCAAGAATTGGAAGTGAGGTTCAAGAACTCGGAGTGAGGTTCAAGAATTCTCTGTGAGGTTTAGAATTGGGAGTTTAGTTTGGAATTTGGAGTGCACTTATGGGCCACCGTAACATAGCGTCACGAATTCAACGATCAACTTGAAACTTGAAACTTGAAACTTGCCGTAGGACGTGATATTCAAATACTCATGCTCATAAACTCTTTGAAACCAATGCTTTAATTGGTAACTTGTTAACCAGTGCGGTCTCACCTATTACACGCATGTAAGTAAAACGTGCTCATTAGCGTTTTATTCATAGCACAATACCAGAATGATGAAAAAGAAAGGAAATAACAAAGACGAGTCTATGGTGATGCTTTACATTGGAAGACTCGACAAGTGTAGAAGTGTATCTCGGGGTTTTCCGACTTGATAAGCTTCAACATGTTGAAAAAGACTCGCCTCTCAATGGCAATAACAAACACGCCGATCGAAGTGATCGTAAAATATAAAGGTTTTAGCCTGTTCCCTAACACAATAAATAAAATTTCAAACGCTACGCTCGGGCCCAGAAGAATCAGCTCGTCCATTGTCATTAAATTTCAATGTCACCTTATCTACCAAATAATACATGTTAAATAAAATTATGTTCATACGCAAACTGGTTTGATTTTCATCTCAGATTTTGTTGCGGATAAGTCAGGTTCATGGCTTTCCCATATTTCCCACCTTAGAGCGTTTTTCTGTTTGTATCTACCATTCAGGCTCGAGTTACCGCAGGTATTATCTGTAGGATACCACCAAGCCCCGAAGTCACGAGCGCAATTTTGTTTGGAAACGTCTTTATCCACTGTTGAAAATGGAGCCTTGTTATTTCTATCTAAAGAATCATCTGCATTTCCGTTAGAAAAAGAGGAAAAACAACAATATTAATAGGACCAAAGGGTAATTATTCTGGAACTGTCTTTCTTAATGCAGTCATACAGGGCTACCTTAAAACGTATGACGCGGACAGCCAGTAAAATTATCAGTAGTTTCCGCCATATGCAGAGTGGATCTTTAGTCGCCAGAGGTTAATTTCGCAAGATTACAAGTTGTTCTTTTTGGTGTTGATTTCAATATTAGTGGTTATTCATTCAGCGGCCCTGAACCTCTTCCTTCGTTTTTACGCCTTGTCATAGCGGAAATTCAAATAAAAACGTTATGAATTTGTCTCGCAAAGACAAATGCAAACAAAATATTTTCTAAGTCTCCTGAAGTAAGCGAGCCTTTTAAAACAAAATTGAAGTTGTTTTCTTGAATGAATTACCAGCTTCACCGTGGATATCAAAACAAAATAGGTCAAAAAGGGTATGAGGCTTTTTTGATTTCCATATCGGTTCCCGAGAAAATCTTTTTTTAAATGGCAAAACAGAATATTTTGGTTGTCGTCACGCACTGGGATGCCATAGGAAAAATAGTTTGAATTTTGTAAAGCCTCACACCCTTTTGCGTGTCAATATCTGACAAACATTCGATCAACTTTAATAAAAATCCGACAAAACTACAAACCCTGTTTATTCGTTTAGGTAGAGATTACTCGGTTTAAAAAAATCTCGAGTTTTCAGATTCCGATAATACAATTGTATTATATTTCATTAAACCGCATGTCAACGCGGTCATCCCGCCATTTGTTGAAAAGCAACCTAACACTCATGGGGAATCATAAAACAAAGAAGGTCATTGAAATTCGTACGAAAGATTTTGTAAATAACTGTTCAATATATCAAATTTAGATACTTTCTATAACAATAGAGAAAACCTGAAAAAAACGAAGAAACAAATAAAACAAAACAAAACAAAAACAGAAACAAAAAAAAGGAGTTGAAAATTTCGATCAGATTATGTTGACAGTAACCCTAAGTGCAAGACTACTTTGAAATATTTCCTCATTTCTGTGGCGTAGCACTCCGATAAAAATTCGTCGAGGATATTTTTCAATGCAAAACATCAAGCTAATGAATTGTTTTAGATATTTCGTTTTCTATTAATCATAGTAATTATGAACTAACGAATAACTTACATTCGGGCATCCCTCCAATAATCAAAGCATAATTTTCCAATTCCGATTCAACGCGAAAGAAGTCGTACTCGGCGTGAGGACGATGAATAATGCTATTGAGATTATATTCCAGATCTACTCGAAGCCGGTTCGTTGTGTTCCTAGTAAGACGGTTTATTTTGTCCAGTCCTAGCCAAAACTCGCCACTCAAATCACCGAAACCTTGCTTGTAGTCACACCAGCTACGATGAAAATTGACAGAGCCGTCCAGTCTTCTCTGGATCACTGTCCATCCTCCAGCAGCTGCTGTCTGGTTACAATACACATCAAAGGCACCTAAACCATCAGGGTCAATTTTGTAGATACCGCTGGTATTTTGGCCAGTCACGTACAGTTCAGCGCAATTAGCTGTTGAGCAAACGGTGTTGGTGAGACGAAAAAGAAAACAATTCTAGAACATTTGTGGCTGAATAACTGAAAAAAAAGGAAAAATGAATTTCAAACGTAAAAACAAACTTAATATAGGGGTTTGTGATATAAAATATTGCAGAGAGTCTTACACGCTAAACACAAAAATATAAACCATCCTGTCAACTTCAAGTGCTGTAAGGCACTTACCTTTGAAACTTTGAGCCAAGGTCTGACTTGAAGAAATCCACGCTATAAGCAGCACACTGCAAAGAGAACTCGGTGAAAAGTAAAACATTGTGCGAAAATAAGATTCAGTTTACACTTGATATTCTGAGAGAATCGATATGTACACCGCGAAGATATGATGTAAAAATTGCAGCAGCCGAGTGCTTTTATACAAAGCTTTCGTCCTCCTGGACGGGAATTTTTTTTAGTTTAGTATAAGCGAACTATTTTCGTATAACGCCCTGGACAATTTATAGCACCTAAATTACGATTTCAAGGATCTTTTTTAGTGACCGAAACTCAGAAACGTCATCCGGATAGCGTGGAGGAGGACAAAAAGCCCCCCAGTTTCCTTCATGAACAATTGCTGCCGGATATTTAAACTTCTTTCCAACATACTAAATCGTTTCCTTTTCTTTTTTCTAGATTTGAGGACGAGCGAAAACAATTCCTAAGACTATTTCATCAACTTTGTTCATTCGCACGTTTACCAAACAGCGTCGATTTCTTTTCATAGAATAAAATTTTCACACAAAAACTTCTTCAGAAATCTTATTTGTAAGTAGTACCGAAATCAGATTCGAAAACATTACGTTTTACCACAAAAATGCTTCAATTTATTCCTTAGCGTCTCGAGGGTACCTTTGGACTTCCGGGACGAAAACGGTGAAAATAATTAAGCAGCAATAAATAACTTATGTTTAAAAAGAAAATAACTAAAGAGGTTTTCCTGTCTATATTCGTGGGAAACGGTCAAGTATAATCGTGTTCTAAAATAACGTAAAAGGTTTCCTTATTATCAAAGATAATTATTAAAAACAACATTCCTCGAATGGGAACTTTAGGAGTCTTACTAATAAGCGCTACCGAAATCAGATTCGAAAACATTACGTTTTACCTTAAAAATGCCCCAATTTATTCCTTAGCGTAGCTAGGGCACTTTTGGACTTCCGGGAACGATGTTTGTCATTCAAAAAATTACTCATAAACGGAAATTTTTTATCTGTAGTTGTTTCGTTCCTTTGTATTTTGCACCTGCTTTACAGTGGTCTCTCACTACGCAAGCAGATTAATCAAGAAGCTGTCTTGCGTTAAAGCCTTTGTTGAGGATACCACGTAAAGCTCACTGATGTTTCAGAAATCCCAGTTGTAAGAGTGAGTTCCTTTTTTGTGTTTTTTTTCCTTTCTGTTTTTGTCGCACATCGACGTGACGTCTGTTTCGTGTCAACGGCGTGGAATTGATACGTTGAACTCCATTCAGTTTGCGACTAAAAGTAGTTACAACGTTTAAGTGCTTCATGCAAGTTCCCCGCCCAAACTGTAACTATCTATTCTTGGAAGATATCGTACGATGAGAACTTTGTCTATTGCAGTCTCTAAAGATACACGGTTCAGCTTTTTTTAAAACAGTCTTATTGACTCCAGCTTTGGTAAAAAATATAGGAAAGTGTCTATCAATGATGATATGATGAAAAGGTTCTTGTACGTGGATATAGCCATGTGTTCCATTACATAGGGGATTCTAATTACAAGGCTTTAACGAAAAAAAGCGCTGTAATGAACAAAGAGGTTCCAGGTTTAAACCTAGCCCAGATCAATCATTGTTAGAAATCTACCGGTCTGTCGGTAATGATTCTGACCATCGCAATTTTAAAAAGACTTTAATTCTTTTTTAATCTTACATGCTCCGCATTCCGCTTTAAAGGAAGTTCTAGACTAGCACGTCTTGATATTATTGACCAGTATGTTGTCATTAATTCAATAGTTTTTCCGTGTTTGCCAGTTTGCGTTACCTCATTTATAAATATTTATCGGGAGTATCCTTTAAACAACGAATTTAGTCCTACCCGGAGGGTAAAAGAGGGTAAAGCTTAGAATCTGACACATATCACTCACTTTTATGTCTATCGACTTCGGTGATGATTCTGTCTCGTAATTTCAAATAGATTCTTATTCTATCCCACGTCCTTCATGACACTTTCGTCTGAATTTTTAAAGATTTAAGTGTCGAATCACCACTGTCCCCGCTGTAATTGGCAAGAAGCAGAGTACGTACAGAGTAGAGTAGAAGCAGAGTACGGTTGTGAAAGTCGAGAATCACATATTATTTTGACCTCTTACTTGGTGCGTATGTTGCGAAGTTAAATAATTTCTCCTCTGATCGTCTCCTGTGAGTTAAATGAAATTCGATGAAAAGACTTCATTGTGCCATTTGTCATGCTAGACCGGCTTGTATGAATAAAGAGCGATGACGTTAATATGAACTCATATTGTACGTGATATCCGAGCTTATTTTAAAGTCTCACAACGAGCATTGATTTCACACTACATTTTAAAACAGGAAGTGGTACATAATTTGAAAAAAGCGCAATGACTAATTGGCAACAGTTTATGAATAAATCCGGTATTGTTTGAATGACGAGTTTTCCTTTTTTTTTTTACTCAACGTCGTATCGACCGATCGAAAGTGCGCATTTAGCCTTGTTTTTGAAAAAGAAATTGTTTCGTGCATCTGATTTGCTTTTTCTTTCCTCCAGTTATACCTGAAACTGATAACTCGTCCAGCCCACCAAACTGCACACTAGCTATTGTGGCAGCCCTTACCATGACGTGTATAGTGTGGCTGAGGTATATAGTGACGAGCCATTTCCCAGGAGATGGATCAATTACATTCAGTTGTATAATTTTCAGGACAAGACCACAGGCAGCCCAAGCTCCAGCTTTGAGATGATCATCTTGCGAAATAACAGTCGTGGCGAAATTATAAGAGCTTGTATAGGAATATTTACGATCGCTCGTAGTAAGTAAAAACGCAGTCAAATTCTCTCAAAAAAAAACCAAAAAAAAAAACCTCACCTTACTCCCACATTGCAGTAACCTCTATTAAAATGAATAGAGACACCGATAACTGAGAGGTCTAAACTGGGTACAGGCAATTTACATTTTAGTAAATGACAAACAAAAGCGTTTTTCAAAGTGAGCCAGAGGTTCCTCCCTGTTTTGATATGAACTAAAAATCATTGGAGAAGCATAAAAACCTCTTTCGCCTGCGACATCGAGAAAGCGAGAAAATCCTGTGAACACGCCGAGGCCAGAAAATGGCAAGCAAAAGTTTAACTAAACAAGACGAAGAAGCGACAACGGAAGAAGTGCCTGGGTCGATTGTCCTATACACAGAGGAAGAAATAAATACCTTTAGTCGCGATGTTCAACTTTCAGCACTTTCGCTTGGACACTTCATTTCTTTCAATATGCCACCAAAGAGGTAAAAGAAGTAAATTATTTTCCTTCTCGAGCAAATGATTTGGAAATTTGAAAAAAGATGTTAAAGATAAACGGCTTATAAATTCAGTGAAATACTACTATTATCTTCAAGATAGTGTGAAGCTTGTTAAAAAAAATGTGAAAAAAAAATGTCAAAACAATCACAAGGTAAAAATAAATTTTTCGAAGATTCAAACGTGTACGACTTACTTTGCTTCCTATTCGCTAACGCAATAACAGTTCTGACAGTTGACTTTGAAATGGCTTTCTGGGGCACGCGCTCAGGATGAAAACAAACAATATTAATACTATTTTCTTCTTCTTTTTATTCAGTTACGTGATGCAAGAAAAACTCCATGCTTGACGGGTGAATTCCACGTTAAATTTCACTTGAAAAACCGATATCGCAGGAATCGCGAAGCAAGGAAGCAAGCAAAAAGTTATTTTCCAGCTTCTGAGAAAGTTTTGTTTCCATCTCACCCACACCATAAACAGTTTTGATCGTCTCTATATTTCATTAGTGTTTGTAATTTGTTCCTGATTCCGAGAACGTTGTTTCAGTGTATCCATCGAATACCTTTGATATAACAGTCTAGTATTTTATATGCGTAGGGTATATACATTTCATAAACTGTCTGGTCCTACAGTAAAACTCCGTCTGTTAAATGACTGTAAATATATGAAATCATATATGCGTACTGCGGTCTTAGAAATGAACTTGGAAGCGATCTTCGAAGTACTGAACACTATTTAAGCAGTCGAGAAAATATGGCCTGAAAAAATTCAGGCCTGTAAGGGATTTGAACCCATCTTATTAATTAAACTTTAGATATGCACGAACTTTAGAATTCCTAAAAATATCTTAATCTTTTTAGTTTCGTTTTTGTCTTAACATGGTTTAAGTAAGTATAAGTACACAAGGTTGCAGACGGAATAGGAAATTACCGCTGGCATGTACATTGCTCAAAAAGTCTTTGGTCAAGCTAGATGCGCATGATTCGGGCAACAGAATATAAAAGAAAACCATTAAGAGTAATACGTTTAGCTTGAGTTTAAAAAATAATTTTCTACTTACTTTCCATGTAACCTCGCGGCTCAATTGTACGTTTTATCCCTTCTCTTCCCTTAATTAGGATGCTGCTGTGCCTTTTTCTGGGCGTTTCCGTAACTTATCTCCGTAAACCACAATCCGGATTGCATCAGCTGGACTTAACATCAGAATTTGTACGTTGCAGGTAAATGTTCTTTGCGACGAAAGAACACACACCCATTCGCGTAATTATACTAAATGTGTACTTTGTGGTTAAAGGCGAGATCTCCGATAATGAAATCCCCAGAAATCAATGAAACACAATGAAAGGAACATCGCTCATTTCGTAACTCATCGCCAGAAAAGTAGAATCAGAACGCGCACATAAAATGTGACACGAGTCACTTAGATGTCTTTGGGCTTAGTATCGATCATTCTATTATTAGCGAAAATTTTTTTAGATAAGAGTTGTTAAATTTTCCGTGGAGCGACATTTTCTTCGAATGTACAAGCTGCCTAGTTATGATCATACATTTCCGATGTTTTTTCAATGCTTTTCTTGGCATGAAACAAACAAACTTCGGTTCAGCTTTGCGAATTTTGTTTAGTTTCCTTTTTGCGAAGCCGCATTGTATTTTAATGAGTCAAGGATCTGGGCAGATGCGACTTAAATTTTCTGTTTTCTACTCATATGTAAGCGTAACAAACCTTACATATATCCATTCGATAAAGAGTAATATTAGAATGTTTTGGGGCAAAATTTGTTTATTTTTTGTTTGGAACTCTGCCCGGTTTTGAGGGTCAGACATGTCTCGATGCGGTCAGAAGATTAATAGCTCATTTGGCACCCATTTTGGATCCACTTTTCTGGCGATGACAACTTATTGTTAATTAAATCGTTTAACGACAGTATCAGTCAGATTGATGCGCCATAATATGATTATCAATATAATTTGATTGGGTTGACAGTGAGAATGAACTGACTACAAACATGGCTTCGGTAATTTCCTCAGCGGCGAACTTTGGCTCGGACTGGACAAGATACACCGTCTTAGGCGAATTAAGATAGAAAACGGACCTCAAGTAGATTTTGGAGTGACTGCTAAAAAATTCTGTCCACGCTGGGTATGATTGGTTCGGAGTTAGTGACGGCTACGTATCAGTTGAGCCTGAGAAATTTGTTAGATAAGGTGATCTGCTTCTTTTATTAATCGTCGTCATCATCAAATTAACAGCAATACTGCTTTAATTATGTCTGTATCGATTTCCTTTATGCTGTTTCCTGGTTTAATTTAGCCAAACGGCATGTAGTATAACATGGATGATGTTTTGTCCTGCGAATGGAGCACAAGTAAATATATTGTTCTCGCAGATGATCTGCAATTGGAAAGTCGAGAAAGAAAAAAAAAAGGCCTAAAAAATTCAGGCTATGACAAGAATGGGGCCTTTGCCCCCGAGATAGTAAATGGGCGCTACTATCACTGAACTGTGTTGCAAAGCCACATGTTATCAAATTCTAGAAGGTTCTTCGACTTCGTTCCCGTAGCCTGCAGTGCCGGCGTCCTATGAGGGCGAGCTGACGTTATGAGCTCGTGATCGTTCATCCCACCGGCCATGTTTGATTTGGAGTTAGAGTGGACGGTGGGGGTAAGGGGCGGGGGAAGGACGAGAAGAAGCCTAAGGAGGTTGTGGAAAAGTAAATGACCCCCTGTTTAGTTGCGCGTTACAGCATTTCCGGAAATGGGCAGGTAACCAATCAAAACGAGTTAAATGAAATACCGGAAGCACTGTCTTCCGACAAAAATAAACATACGTAGAGCCGATGAGTGAAACGGTGAGGTTTTCATCAGCCAGGAAAGAAATGGCTTCCACAAAACCTCCTCCGCGGTCTTAAATGTGAGCCGATATTTGCTGCAGTCTTTATTTTCCAAACGACAGTCCTTGAGTGTAACTGCCGTTAATCTATTTGATATATTAAACTAATGTAAGAACGATACAATTAGTATTTCAAAAGCTCTAGAATACCTTGCGTGCGAAAAATTTCGTGACTTTCAAACTAGGAAGCTAAATGGGGATAGATAGATCATGTTTCATAGGAGTACTACATCCTTAATGCATATCCGCTTATGAAAAATCCCATTATTGAAGGATCCTTGCGTGAATTGAGGTTGGTGACCCTCCAACTGCAAAGGGACATAAAAATATGCATTTCAATACCTATATAAGCTAGAGAAAAAGAGGATTCTGAAAGAGAAGAAACAACCCTTACTTCAAGCTTTTCTTGTATACTTTAATTTAGATAGGAATATCAAATACCTCACTAATGTCCGTTGATAAACAACGAAACAAACAAAAAAAAAATAAAGTAACATCACATAATCTCTTTAGTCAATAGGAATATTAAATCCATAACAGACTTCCCTCGATAAGGAATTAAAAAAAAAATGAATGATAAAAGAAAAGAAAAAAGAAAAACGAAACAATACGAAACGAAAGAAAACAAACATGCAAACAAAAATTGAGGGAGCTTTGCATGCGGAGGAAACTGATGCTCCTTCTTTCATTGGAGAAGAAACGTGATGCTTGTGTTCTTATCGGTATAATCAAGCAGGTGATGTCATCCTCAACTTGAAGTATACACGACAAATTTACTTAAAATTTCGTGATCATTAGATCTGACGCATTATGGAAGGAACCTAATTCATATATATGCAAGAACTTTAGCAACCATAAAACTTTCGTTGTCGTTATAGTCTCGTTTTTGTCTTTAAATAGTTTAATCCGACATAAACGCTTGCAATGAATGCGTAACTTATCATTAACACATGCACATTGATAGTTCTTATGAGCAAGATGCTTATAATTCGGGCAACAGTATCCAGAAGAAGATTGTTAGAAATTTCCGATCCTTAGCAACATTGACTCTACAGGCTAGTTCACCTGAAATAAATCTGCAGACATACTTATTCTGTCTGACATGATCGTCACGCGGGTCAATGCAGATAGACCCCTTCGAACAAGAGTTGGCCATTTCAATCAACCCGCTCGTTTTCCACCTAAGAGACCAAGACTTCTTAATCGAAAAGGCAAACATAAGCTCACAAGGGAAAATTCAAAATCAATTCGATCAACTTATTTAAGTACAATTGGACATTTTGTCAAATTAGTATTTACTAACTTAAGGTTGTTTGCGTGCAGGGAAATATGTCAACGCCAAACCCCATAGGAAAATACGGCAGATATAAAACAATTGAAAAAGCCTTGCGTGCGGAGAAATAATGACCTACACTTGATACAACAGCTGGAAACGTATCCGGACCATTTACGAATGTCATGTCCGTACTCAACACCAAACCTAAAAGGAAAATACGGAAGTTATAAAACAATTGAAAAAGCCTTGCGTGCGGAGAAATGATGACCTACACTTGATACAACGGCTTGCAACGCATCCGGACCATTTGCGAATGTCATGTCCGTACTCTTGATACCAGGTACGGGGCATGCTTATAAAAAGTTAGAATGCACTCTGCTCGGACAGAGTGTAAGATCCTTCGATCTACCTAGAGGCAGTGCCCGAGAACTCGCTGAATCTGCAAGAAATTTCTGTAGCACATTTGGAAGGCCACATCCCTTGCAAGATTAATTTGATCGGTGCCTGATTTTTTTTTTTATCGGTTCATTTACTGAATTTTACTCCTGTCTGAATTTACATTGCACTATAACCGATTGCAGTTTATACTGAGTTGGATTGAGCTTCAAGCATGAGAATGACTTCTGTTTCCCTAAGTTGGACTTTACTGCTTGTGGCGCTTTTCATAATGACAAAACGTTTCGCTTCGACGCATGGAGCCCCTTGCCATAATGACACCCGAGGATCCCTGAAAGAAATACAGAAACAACTTGGACGGCGTCAATTGCAAGTTAAAATTCTAAAGGAAAACAAAAGAACAAGGATATGTAAGTTAGATCATTTTCCTTGTGTATGGTCACGTGATGATTTCATGCTTTTTGCGATTATGACGAGAGTAGGAATTCACCGGTAAAATCGTCAGTCCCAGTATCATTAGGTGTGAGATATAATCATGAAATTTTAATAAATTATTTATTACGATTTTTTCGGAACAAAGTTAGGATGACCCATTTGACAGATTTCAGCAATTCTTTTAGTACCACTCCATCCTCAACTAAGGGACAATAAATCCTCCCTTGGTCACCAATAAATTTACCTGTTAAGACCCCGGACTTAACTTGATGCTTTCCCAACTTTTAATAGTAATACATTTGCAGACCTGTATCACTTCATACACCAAATATGCAGCTGTCTTTTTACTCCAATTACCACATACAAGTTCTCTCCAGCGATAATGTCATCCTTCATCGTGATACCGGGATATTAACCCTGACTCCAAGACTCGAAAACAAAAACTCAAACATTTATTTACAGGTATTCCAATGAAAATACACAAATGTTTTAGTAATCAAGCCGAATAAACATCCAGTTAGACAATAAGGCGGGTTTTCTACGAACAGAAATAACACCTTTAGCGAGCGAAATTACAATACGTACGAAATGCGATAGAACTTACTGACTGTTCCGAGTTAAGACCATTATTGACCATAACTCAACAATTTTAGGTAGCAAAATATGCCAGTACAAACACGGCGACTAGTTCTTTTCCGACAAAGCACATGGCCGATGTCCCAGATGTTGACGTCAAAATGCATGCACGCAATGGGAACTACAGATTCTGTTTGTATCTGGAAAAAAATATAATAAATAAATAAAGGACACTTAAGCTTGCGTGTAGAAAATTACAAGACCTACAAGCTTGAAAGCAAAATGGACATAGAATATTAGGCTTTTATTATCCAACTGTACAAAGTAGAGTAAAAAAAGCGCGCGAATAGAGCACAAACATCTTATGCGGTTAGGCTATATGGACAGTTTGTTATTTTATACTCTAATTAACAATTGGTTCATACGTCAGCATGCGTTCATCGAGATATGAAGCACTTAGGAAGTTTGGACCCGATGGAAATTTTTTTCTCGAGGGATTTGTTTGCTGACGTCATGTTCGTGCACAATAGGAATGAGAAGCACGCTCGCGCAATTGAATTTGATTAGACAAATTTACTAGCTATGTTATAAAAGAGCTTATTTAACCAGTCGGCAGCGCACGCTACGCTTCTCTATCCACTTTGCTTTTCCGCCGTATGAGAAATGAGCAGAAAAATAAAAGCAGTTGGATAATAAACAACTTATTAAACGTTTTGTTGTATAGTATTGCTGAGTATTTCTATTCGTTCTTTGCCCGTAGGGCGAGTCAAATACGGTACAACTCGTAAAAATGCTCAGCGATACTACACCCCAAAACGCCTGATAAGATATATTTAGAGGAATATTTCATCCCCCAGAAGAAACAAATTATTGAAGGAGCCTTGCGTGCAGAGATACAGATGACCTTCCAACTTCAATGGGACACGAGAAAGCGGAAATGGATACTGAAAGATGGGAGAAGACTTTAACTTTCCAAGTTTTCTAGACACATTACATTCCTGATATCTAATTCCTGATACCCGACTCGATTTTTTGTATTTTGAATCGCCCTGCAGGCTTGTCAAAATACGGCACAACTCATAAAAATTCTCAGTGATAGTATACACCAAAACGTGTAATAAAATATATTTCTCCCAGCGACCTGTGTAATTATCGCTCGACACAACGCAGAACAAAAATCGACTGTTTTATCAATCCCCTATTTTTTTCACTTAACGGACCAAAGACACGTGTAATAGAAAAAACAAACCTGAACTTATGAGTTAAAGGGAAGTTTCAATTTAACTCGAATCACTTCCATAAGAAACATTGGACATTTTGTCAAATTCGTATTTACAGATTACGTTGCTCTGCGTGCGGAGAAATTAACTTCTTACCTTCCATGGTTTAATTAGATGTTATGTCCTCTCGAAAAGTAAGAAATTAAACAATTGAAGGAGGCTTGTGTGACTTTCCAACTTTTAGATGAAAGGGAATGTCATCAATATTTCAGAGGTATTTTCATTTAGACTCCTGGACGCCCCTGGATAATTCATAAGCACTTACTAAATAAATATGTAGAGAGGTCAGATTCCGAGGCGCCTTAAACAGCTAAAGCGTATAGGAAATTTGGCGGAGCAAGAGTTTTGAATAGATGATTAATTTGGGATTCATTGTAACCTTCTTTGCGCAAAGTTCTTAAGATATGTAGGCATTTTACGATGGCTCATAGAGGACATGCCACATATTTTTTATCGCGTGATAAAATCAAAATATCGCGCGACAAATAAAGAATAATACATGGGCGCGCGTCGATACGGAAGTTCCCTTCAAGTGTTTAACTCGATAGATCGAGAACACGAGAAGATAAATTCCATATCTACAAGCAACCATGTATTATATTGTTTATCATATAAGCACAATAGCCCTATTCTGAGAAGAAAAGTCGACTTTATCAATGAATGAAAATAAATGAATCGACAATCGTAGAGTGCGTTAGCGCTAACTCTTCAGAAGGAAAAATGCGTTGAATGATGATGTCAAAAACAACAATGATCGTAATTTTATATTTACAAACTTCTCATTTATTGACTTTTTCCTTACCGACAGAAGAAGTCTTTCGGGTAAACTGCCAAAATCGGCCAGTGGCAAATCTTCCCACTGTTGATTTTCAGTCATTCCCAGCCGAGGGAAATGGCAACACCAAAGCCACTAAATTCGTAACTTTCGGTTTTCCTTTTTGTATATTGGTTTTCTTCCTCTTCTAGAAAACTTTCAACCTCACTGTCGATGAGCGATACAATTTTTTTAGTGTTTTAGCAGCCATAATTCGACAAACATCCGACAAACTATTTGTAATGAGAATCGAGAGGGTTTGCGGTTCATTCATCAACCTGACTGAGTGGCGCCAAAGGCGAGTAACCTGTCAGCAGCTTATTGACTATATCAACACAGGTGAAAAAATACGATATTTTTTCACGTGTGTTGTTAAGGCTTTTCTCAGGGCCGGAAATCCTTGTATAACACCGCAGTTTATGTGAATGGGACAATGTGATGTATTATATAATGTGACGTCAAATTTCTTGAAGGGCGCCAATTCTGCTCGGATTCAATATAAAGAAAGGTCTTCCAAAACTTATTCATGCTAAGAAAATAAATGCTGAGCCAGTGTGAGATCGCATGAAATTTGCGATTTAGAGGAGACACACAAAGAGGACAAAAAAACACAGGTTGAAAGGTGATGTCAGTTCGTTTCTTCTTCTCTAACCTTTTTAATTCTGTTTCCCAGTTAGTTTGCGATGATATCAGAGATAAGAGACGCCTCCTAGACTACTGCACACTGCAGATCTGAATGCAATTCAGCTCATGAAACTCTGTTTTTCTTCTTTAGCCAAGAACTGTGCTGAGCTGTATAAATCCGCTATGAGAGTCAGCGGTGTCTATACAATCGACCCTGATGGTTCTGGTGCCTTTGATGTATACTGTGACCAGACAACAAGTGATGGGGGGTGGACTGTATTTCAAAGAAGACTTGATGGCTCTGTCGATTTCAACCGCACCTGGGATGAATACAAATATGGCTTTGGCAATTACCTCAAAGGAGAGTTTTGGCTCGGATTTGACAAGATCCGTCGCCTGACAAGAAATGAAACAAAAAATAGACTCCGAGTGGATCTTGGAGTAGCCCCTAATAAAGCGGTGCACACTGAATACGAGTGGTTTGGATTAGGAGAAGAAAAAGATAAGTACAGGTTGAGCCTTGGAAATCTATCGGGTAAGTCAATAGTCTCTTTGTTTATTATTTGTTCAAATAGAGGAATCGTTGAAGTGTCTAGAAGGAACGGTTCCAATCGCGTCAAAGCCTGACTTCAGTTTTCAGGCCTGTTTACAGCAATTTCTTTAATTACAGCTTACCTGTGAAGAACCTTTCTTTACTCGTAAGTACGTCACACCCTCCTTTCAAGTGATAGCTGAAATTCAATATCATCGCGGAACTCCAGGCGCCCATCATGGACTCCCGGGAACTCTAAGTTTTCTTTGTTCTCTCACCCTCAGTTGTTTAAGATGATTTCTTTGTCTGATTCTTACACTTGTTCACAATATATAAAAGGGAAACTATTTGTTTATTTTTCACTTATTCAAATTTTACATATTCATTTTAGAAGGCTCGACAGTTAACGATTCTCTCCACCCTCATATGGGCCTGTCTTTTAACACATGGGACAAGAATGATTGCGCTTCTTCTGATCGCATGAATATTGGAGGAGGATGGTGGTACATGAGTAAAAAGAGCTGTTCTTTTGCCTCAAATCTCAACGGTGTTTATCGAGGGGACGGAAGGGGAAAGTTTCATTGGGGATTCTTAGTTCCTGACGAGCCAGAACTCACCACTCCCCAAACATCAGAAATGAAAATCAGACCAGTTGACTATTCGTAGATTTTTTTTTCTTCACGAATTATTTTGGCCACGAATATATTTTGCTAGGAAGTTTGATGGGGTTGGAAGGCAGAGAAAAGAAATAAAGGAGACTAGCTGGTGAACTATATAAGACCATAAGAGGCAGCGAAGCCTTGTTTTGTTAATGGCATCTTCACAAGGCAACTCTTTAAGTGAACCAGTTTTGTCAGTCGCTTTTCCTTCATACCAAGCTTTATCATTATAAGCTACTAGCATGTATCTAAGGCGATTCGTTGTTGATATTCTCCTTTTTTCACGAAATCTAAATAATTAGATGTTAATATCGCTAACACCTTGGTATTAACGTTAGAAACGACCCTGTTAATGTTGACTGGGATATATTATATCGGTAAAGAGTGCTCTACCCTTCCGAGCAACCGGAGACACAAAATCCCCCGTCGAGAGTTGAATTTCTGACCAATTTTCTGAATATTGTTGTTGATGTTTTTTATTTTGTTTTCGTTGTTTTGTTTTTGGTTCTTGTGTGAACTGTATCACCTCAAATGGCTCAGAACAATTCTATTTAACTCCCTAATCTACTTTTTTCCTCAGGAAAAAAAAATGAGCGCACTTTCCGGTCAAAAGCCTAAAAGATTGTCATTGCTTGATGAGTTCTATGACTACTATTTTTAATATAGACTTTCTAGACACATGATCATGATCACTAGGAATATTGGGAGGTGGTGGCGTAAACCTTCTGCAAGGGGAACAAGCAATCATGGCGTAGTTTGTTTGTTTTTTTTTGGTACCTGTTTTGCTTGCCCTTTATCAATCGATATAAGATCATAACTCTTTTTAACGTTAAGAGAATATCAACTCTAATAATCTATTGTTTTCGTATAACTGTAACTGCCAACTGTTTTTAGTCTTTAGTTTACCTACTGCACATCGGCGTTGTTTTTATGAGTGAAAAGGCGAGATTCATTAGCAGCCATTCGTTCTTACTGAAGTGGGTTAGATAAAAGTTTTGTTCGACTTTTTGATGACATTAACTGCTTTATCCTATAAGGTTGTAGTTTTAAGAAAATGAACGACACTTTTTAAAAACATTTTTCGACAGTTCTTCTGTCATCTTCAGTTCTGAATGATACAAAGTTCAACGTTGAATTCAAGTGTTGATTGGACAAGACAAACATTGGTAACAGAATAACCAATGCATTTACAAGGAAAGTTTTAAATTAACATTATAAAGTTGATGATTAGGTGTAGGTTTCTCCCCTTGAATGTGGATAGCTTCTTTGATTTTAAGTTGAAAAGTTGTGGAAGCGTGATCTACAAAATTCTCTCTATTATTCAGAACTGAAGATGACAGAAGAACTGTCAAAACATGTTTTTAAAACGTTTGACACCCGAAGATATAAACATAGGCATGCTATGCAAGCAAGAATTACTTTTTGGGGGTGGGTGGATTACTTGAAACATTGCAAGTGATGTCTACATCTTAACAAATGGAAAGAAGAGTATCAACGTGGAAAAGAACGAAAATGGCGAATTAACTGACACACAGGTATTTCGTGGTAGATTGTGTGTGTTGTACGAATAACTGTAACCAAAAATAAACTGTATTGGTGCCACGGATACCTGTAGGTAAAAAATGCAGACTGCAGACTGCAGACCGGATACAGAATGTAGACTAGGTACAAAATGTAGATTGCAGACTGCAGACTGCAAACCGGATACAAAATGTAGACTAGGTACAAAATGTAGACTGCAGACTGCAGAATGGGTACAAAATACAGACTGAGAATCTAAAGAGTTTTTTCGTTTAGTGATAGCATGTCATCTTACAACTTACCGAGCGTCACGCAATCGCTTTTCCGTGATCATCCTTCACGATTATTTGCACTACTGTGGAATATTCCTGGTCCATTTCTTGATCAAAATCGATCTTAATATAATTTCAAGCCCTCATGTAGTCTTCTCACTTTGCGCGCGAGTTGGTTGGTATGATGTCTGTACATATTTTACCAACGTAATAAAATTAGATGTAGATGTAAATGAGATGTCACTATCATTGAATATTTGACACGCGCAACATTCGAGAAACAATTGACAGCTTTGCACGTGGTCGTATTATCATCTTTTTAAGCGGTATTTGTTTATTTTGTCGACGAAAATGCAGACTGAGACCAAAACTGTTCCTTCGACTTGATATATTTTTCGACGCTAGTAGATCACATCATATTAACTTACCTCCGTAAATCATTCGTCCCAGATAACAAAACCAAATAAGCATACTAACGATGGTATCTGAAATCGTCCTTGTCCAAACACAAACGACTCCACAAGATCACTTTCTTCAGGCATCGAAAACACACACAAAATCGTCCATAGTTAATTTTAATCAGACATTCAGCCAGAGATAGCAACGAGCAAACCAATTCAGAAATAAATAATCAGCACACTCAACAAATCATGAATCTTGCATCAAAGCTTGCCGTTAAAGAACTGCTCAAATCAAAATGTTTGGTGCAATTCATCTACACCTAAAAATTTTTCTACTCACTCTCGTCGTGAAGGAACAATAACCATGATCGTGCTACAATGTACAGGACTCTATTTTCTCTCGAACAACTATCCACCATTTTCACAGCACGAGTAACAAGTTTACTATAGGTAATCTGACATCTTTCATCTGTTCAGTAGTATCGCATTTCTCATAAAGCGCGGTAAAATACATGTACATGTTTAAAACACAGAAAAGCCAACATTTCTCATTCTAAAAGATGATTCTATTTGGAACCGCTCTCTCCGAATACCCCGTTACTTCGTTGAAATTTGAACACTTCTCAAACCAAAGAACAAAAACGACGCTCTGATTGGTGCGAGATACATACCTTAATGCGGCGATCTATTTGGTGCGTGATACATACCCTAAACGATCTGATTGGTGCGAGCAACATACCACCCTCTATTCGCTAACATAGATGTTATTAAAAAAAAAAAAAAATGGTAGCCATGTTGACTGATTTGTGAGAACTTCTTGAATGCTCATTTTTTCTATTTTATGATGTATTGAGCATTGTCCACTGGGAAAGAGTCCACGTCCTGCTTGTTATTTGAGGACCATTTTAATATCAAAATTGTTTGATTGAAAACCTTTTGTTTTGTTTTCTTTCTCCCATTAAAGTAAAACCGTGCATGACCTACATAACATTCTGGCGTGACACTTTGTCACATAACTCGTTATGATGAATATTCATCCCAACTCATGATTAAAATCCGTCCTATGCGAGCCGACATTACTATTAGAATATATATCACCGACTGAGCCAAATTGCACTTTTAGTTAGCGGCATAAAATCTTACAATAAACATATATATATCACCGACAGAGTCAAATTACGCTGTTAGTTAACGGCGTAAAATCTTATAATATAAATATATTTATCGCCGACTGAGCCAAATTATGCCGTTAGTTAACGGCCAAACACAAATATACACACACACAAAAGAAAAAAAAAAAGCAAGACAAGACATTCGAATTCAAATTAGGTTGCAATGAATTTCTTGGGTTTTCTTTGGATGATTAGAAGTGCGAATGGGGCGCGGTTCGTAACCAAAAGAAGCACACATACCACTGTAGTTACGGTTATGATTAACTACGGTGAGAAAGTTGTTACCGACGCAATACCCGTGAAAGTTGTCGCATACCCTGTCACTTTTCAAGTTTGACTGAGAATTCGTTGCGGTACTTACTAAGGTGACCTCACTAAGACATAATAGAAAAAGAAGAAACACTCCCGCAATGCAACGGATATTGTAGTTGCAATTAACGAAGGCATTAGATACCCGTACAAGAGTTCACTATTTATTAGCGAAATGAAAAAGGAAACAAGGAGTACCTGTGGTGGATAAAGCCTTCTGAGTAGTATTTAAACATAAATTATACATATTGTAAGATTTTTTCCTCAACCGTAATTGGGCTCAGTCGCTGTGTATAAATACTGTAAGATTTTACGCCGTTAACTAACGGCGTCATTTGGCTAAGTCGGTGTAAATACATGTTGTAAGATCTTACGCCGGTAACTAATGGCGTAATTTCATTCGGGTCAATATCTTCCGCTCTGTATATTTATATTCTTTAAGAGTTTACACCGTTAACTTATGGCGTAATTTGGCTCAGTTGGTGATATATACTGTAATATTTTACACCGTTAATTAACGGCGTAATTTCTTCCGGTCTGTATATCTATATACTGTAAGAGTTTACGCCGTTAACTAACTGCGTAATTTGGCTCAGTCGATGAAACATATATTGTAAGATTTTAAGCCGTTAAATAACGGCGTAATTCGGCTCAGACGATAAATATACATACTGTAAGATTTTAACCGTTAACTAGCGGCATAATTTCTTTCAGTTGGTATATGTACATACTGAAAGATTTCACGCCGTTTACTAACGGCACATTTCAGCAATTTAGTTTAAATGGTTTTGTAATCAACCATTATTTGATGAATTTCAACCAAACGTTTCAGTGCATTGTATCATAAAAGCCGTTGAAAAGAATGATTTGCCTTTAAATACCTTGATAACACAGCGTATTTTTCTCAGATGGAAACGCCAATAATTCTCTCATTAATATAACGAGGCTCAGTTTATAAAAGTACAAAGAGGACCATACTAAAAACGTGCTGACAGATTCCGACTTCTATGTATCCTGATGATAGCCGGGGAAGTTCAAATTTTAACAATTTTTTTACTAGCGACACTGCCCTTCCGACACAGCAGTTAAAGCAAGGAAACTTTTAATTAACTATTTAATCAGAAGAAGTTCTTTCACAACAAGAAAAGGTGAAGTCAATTTTTATTTTTTTCCGAAAGTTAGACGTAGAGCAAAATGAATTGAAAATTCACCTCTGGTTACTGCTTCTTAAACTAGCAGTTCAGAAATGGAAAGATATCCAATTACACCTTTTACAATGTACTATGCCTTTTATTCTCATCGAGTAATAATAATTTTTGTGTCAAAGAATAAAACATTGTGAACGTGATGTTAACAAAGGAAATTCTCTACTCCTACCCCTTGCACCTGTTTTCATGTCGTTTCCATGGCAAGGGGCGCGTCAACAGTGACTAATCGCTATTAAAAACTCGCTCGTCATGTTTCATATAACATCTTCGAAATTAAGCTTACTCCACACCTTAGGAACCCACATACCTTTAATTATCATAAATTAAAGTCAGGGTTTCCTCTTTACATTTTATTTCAGAACTAACTTCCTCTTGCCAATTGATCTTGTCTATCACAAAGCCCCTTGATATTTTCTGTATCTAAACTGAGTATAAGAACACGAGCTTCACGAACATAACCCAACCTATATTTTCCTAGTTATTTCCTATCGCCGTTGACGCGCATGAAAATGAAACTGTAAAATCGTTAATTCTCCATCAGGCTTCAGTGAATACGAAAAATCAAATAAGTGGGCCAACATCCTAATCTTCTCAACATCCTGGGATCTTGTGTTTAATTGCATCTGTCAACTTTGGAATTCTCGCCCACTAAGGTTCAGCTGGCATTCTTAACTCAGTTTTAATTTGAGCCTTGACCTGTTTTACTTCCTTGAATAGCATGTTGAGTTTTTCTTAGTTTGAAGTTCACACCCTCCTATTTGAAAACAGCTGGCGTTTCTTTTTCGTTCTTTTTTATTTCTTTTTCATTCAACTTCAAAGAGGGTCCACTGTAGAAAATATGGACATCATCAATCTTCCGCTGATTAACTCTAAATAATTTCATCTTGATTGGTGTAGATTCCGGCAACATTACACTGAGGACCAATACTATGAATCCAAAATAAAAACTGGGCAGAATTATTATTTTCTTTTTGGCTCGATCAAAGGAAAATTTTTGAATCAAAAAAAAAAAAAAAAAAAAAGGAAAAAAAAGAGGTGGTTTCATATATTATGAGGTGTTGCTTCCAAGGGGTATATGAACATATGCTCTCCTTTCGAAGCAAATTTCTTTTGAAGAGTAAATCCATCGTTTGAACCAATAGATATGAAATTAAACAACTGTAAAAAGGAACATGAAGCATGAAACTTTGTGCTCATAATTTGTGTTCTGTAACATGAAGCATCAAACATGCATGTTCATGTTTTCTTGAGCATAGTTAAAGAGGAAACAGTCGCGAATGTTGGAAGTCTAAATATTGAGCAACAGTTTCTTCAAAAACGAAAGTTGAGCCGTGGGATGTTTTTTGTTCCTTCCACTAAGCTTCCGCATGGCCATAAAAGAGATCCTTGAACTTCTGTTTAAACAGCTGTCTAAAATTAAATTTTTGAGTCCATGATACTAAAATAGCTCTTTAGCACTGTCGAAGTATTCTCTTCCTTAAAAATGTTTACCATCAGGGAGTATAAATTTAGTTGGCTGCACTAGTTCTGCCATCAAAACTTAGCACTCTCATTGCTATAAGAAGTTTCAGGTGAATTCAACATTCGAACAATGCAAGTTTCTCTCCGGATTTTTTTGCTCCTGGCGTTGGCTTTTAGGAATCAGATATTGGGTCGTCCAATCACGTCATTTGCGGGTGAGTACTTCGTTATTTCTGTTTTCTTGCATAGAAGTTATATTTCCCATACAGCAGTACGTACATGGAACTACTTTTCTTTCCAAAACTTTCTACTAATACTTGGCTTTGATTAGGTCCGTTAATTCTTTTGACTTATCACATTTTTTTTACAGCTAATTGTGCTGAGCTTTACAAGGCTGGAAATACAACCAGCGGTGTCTACACGATTTATCCTGATGGTTTAGGTGCCTTTGATGTGTATTGTGACCAGAGCACTGGTGGAGGAGGGTGGACAGTCATCCAGAAGAGAATGGACGGCTCTGTAAATTTTAATCGTAGCTGGTGTGACTACAAGCGTGGCTTCGGTAACTTGAGTGGCGAGTTTTGGTTAGGACTGGACAAAATAAACGGTCTCACTTGGAGAACAAAGAACAAGCTTAGAGTAGATTTGGAATTTAACCTCAGCCAGGGCATTCAACGCATTTTCGAAGAGTACGACTTGTTCTTAGTTGAAACGGAATTCAAAGATTATGCCCTCACAATTGGAAGGGTTTTTACAGGTATTCACATTTGTTGGGTGATTATCATTGTCATTCATACAAAGTCTGAAAAAATGAATCAATTAATCAGCTAGATTTTTAGGCTTGGAGAATAAGCCTTATACAGAAAGCGATGACAGTCGAATTGCAATGAAATCTGAATCATTTCGCAGTGTTTGGCTCATTAAATTGACTGAACAGCAACTAGATTGTTTATTTTGTCTTAAAAAATTAATTGTGATACGAGCCTCTATCCAGCTGACTGAAATTGAGCGTTTAATAAATACCGTTATCTTTCTGTTTATTTTTTAAATCCTTTTTTTTCTTTTCTTCTTGCCCTGTAGGAAACGCTAGTGATTCTTTTGATTACAACAACAATGCTCCATTTTTAACATCCGACAAAGACCCGCAGTCCAAATGTGCTAAGAACTTATGATTCTTAAGAACTTAAGAACTTAAGAACTGATTCTGTTGATTTTTTTAATTATTTTTTTCTTTTCTTTTCGCTCTGTAGGAAACGCAAGTGATTCTTTTGATTACAACCGCAACGCTTCGTTTTTTACAATGGACAAAGACACGCAGCACGGTTGTGCTAAGAAATTTGGAGCTTGGTGGTATCCCATTGGTCTAGATCATTGTGGTAACTCCAACCTTAACGGTATATACCAACAAAACGACAGTTTAAGATGGGCACAGTGGAGTCAAAATAAGCCCGGTGAGCCCCAATATAAAGCCACCAAAGCCGAAATGAAGATCAAGCCTGATTGCTCAGGATAATTTTTTTTATTTCAAAGAGTACATGTGTATTGATATATGTTCTTAAATAAAATTTGACAATCGAACGTATCTCCAAAGAGTGAGCTGATTTTTTTTATAAGTCGTTGGAAGTGTCAGCAATGATTGAGTTAGTATACGTAGTGGTAACAGGACTGAGTAGAGTCCAAGAATAGCCAAACTGAGTCTGTACACTATTTTAACGGCGATTGAAACAACGGTTGTGATTGGTTAATTTAAACTACAACTTTCAATATGATTGCCTTATTGAACTGTCCGATAACAACTTGACAAGTGAATAAGAGTGAAATAAAACTTTTTGAAAACCAACCACAGTCAAGGGAATTGCAATTTTGATTAATACTGATACAGTGGATAACGTTGAAGGCGCACCCTGATTGGCTAATCGAACTACGAATATTTGCTCCTCACCTCCGAGAAACTCACACGGGATTCGCGACTCGATAAATATCCACCACTAGCCACCGATGGAGGTGAATAATTGTTAACTTTTGGAGTAACTGAGCGAGAGGGTGAAACGAGAAAATAGTTTCGACCGACGGAACGCAGCGAGATCGGGGGGTAATGACCGTCCGTAATGAGTGTAATGACCGTAAATCCGAAGACGAGAGAGAATTGCAACCCTTTTACTTGAATGTACTGCAAGTGGAAATACTAATCAGCAGGTTAAACATCGATGAACGTTAACTGAGAGGTCACCCCTAGTTCCTGCTCTCACAGTAAGCTAGGAAGAAACAGGTGTTCATTTAATGCCTTTTAAATATTGTTGTTACTTATCCTCCTTATACACTAATTATTAACATACTCGATTAGGATGGTAATTCATGTGTAAAAGAATGACACATTTAGAATTGATAACTTATTTTCTGAATTCCATTTTTACACCTGCTTTCTTGGTATTGCATATAAAGGCTTCAATGGCGTTTAGTCACTAAAAATTCGTTCTTCCTGTATCTTACAACCTGATCCGCATTGTTGAACTCACTAAACGTCTTCTGATCACCCACAAAAAAAACAAAGTAGCCGAACTCACAAAACTAACCCAAATGCAACCAAGCCTACATTTCTCTCATTTATTTCCTACCCTTATTGTCGCCCTTTTAAATTAAAAAACAAAAACAAAAACAAAGCAAAAAATATTGTATTCGTTCAAGATGTTATAATGTTCTTGCCATTGACAATGCAAGCAAAATAGATCTTATCAAGGGCTAACAAAATCGAAAAATAAAATTTGGGGCAGCTTTACAACATTCTGAGATAATTAGCATAGGTAATTACATGATTTCGAGTGCAATTTGGAATAACTAAGTACGACTAAATTTTTTCAAACTTATTTATTCCAAACTGCGCGAGAAATGACGCAGAAGCAAAGCGCGCCCATCGAGTGCAAAAATAATTTATTCAAGCTTGTGTATTCGGTCAAAACAACCGCGTACGATCAAAACAGTAATATACATAGGTATTTTCACATCTATAAAGCACAAAACAAGTCCGACTAGACAGTTCAAGGAATTTTTCGGTCTGTGTCCAAATCACTTTCGATGGAATGGAATCGTCGTTTGCGAGGTTTAATCATGTTTGTTTTTAATTTCGACGTAGAATAGCTTGAGCAAATTGTAAAGCTGGATCAGCTCGTAATTTTGATTTCCTTGGCATTTCCCCTCTCTAAACACCAATTTTTCCAAACCAACAACCAAAAAGCAATGCATTTTACAGTGTTTTCGTTGTTAGAGCTGTTTTTCAGCTGCTGTATTGTTGTTGCGGTGGCGAATGAAAACCTACCTAAAATGCCGGCCATTGTTTTGCTCGCAAATTTTGCGATATCCAAGGCTTACATTTGATTGGCTATTTGTGAGTTTCTTTGATCATTGACCAATCACAAAGTCTGGTTTGTTACTTTTTTTGCACTGAGTTAACTCTCTTCTGCATTGAATTAACTGAAAACTGCATTTATCTTAACTGAACCGAGTAATTTTTTCATGATAGGTTAGAAATATGCTAAAAAGAGGACTAACGTCGAAGTTTTTAAAAAGTGAGGGAAAGCAAATTTTTCTGTCAATTCCATTTGATTCAGTTTAAGTTTCTGAGGGATGTGGAAACGGTCCTTTCTAATAGGAGGGAAATTATTAAGGGTAATCCTGAACTAGCTAAAACGTTCTATATTGCAGTGGACTGGCTGTAACCAGCTTGCCGCAATATTTTAAAATTGCAGTGAGCTCGCTATTAACCGCTTTAGAGTTACCTTGTCACTTTTTTCTTTTAGTAATTTGTGAAAATTCTTGGATGCCATCGTGTATTGTAGATCGCAACTTACAAACGTTTTAATGTGAATTAATAGTAATAAACCACATGAAATGCCATTCAGGGAGAAGTATAAACACGTTTTTAATGTTTAATTAATGCACACCTAACAAGGACAAAGTTTCTTTGTTTTGTTTGTTTTTCCAATAACACTCGAAGTACTATTAGTGCTAATTACAGCTCGGACTGATTAAAATCTTCGTTCTTCGCCCATTTTCATTAACTTGCTTCCGAAACCTAACTTTATTCAAACTTCTCGTACTTGCTCCTCTGAAAAAGGAAAAATACAGGGCATCCTTTTCTCAGCCGTTTAGAAACGAGATAGACGATGTAACCATCTTCAACTAAAGGAGCATTCTCCGAACTCTGGCTTTGCGTTATGAAAATCGCAGATTCGACTTTCGAAAATCCTCTACACAACTTCAAAATAGGTATACGTAAGCCATGGAGTTAAACAACTCAAAATGAACAAATGCATTGCGTTGTATACTATGTAAACACCTTTTCATCGTTTACATGAAATTCAGTTGATTCAACTGAATTAAGAGAATTCTCCTTACAGGTAACATGACCGAACTGGTCAGAGAAAAAGCAGACGGCAACTTTTATCGCTACTTCACAATAAATGCTAATTTAATTGTTGGTGTACTAAAACGTCAATGTGCAAGCCACTGAAATGGTTGATGTAATGTAGAAAGAGAACAATAAGATTTTATGAAGCTCATAAATTATAAACTCGAAAGAACGTTTTGAGAATTACTTAAGTGGGTTGCAATATTTTACAAAAATTTTTCATGCAAACTATAGTCTAGCCTGCTGAACAGGTGGTTTGGCGGGGCCAAAGTGCAATACACGAATGCGCGCGCGCGGAGCGTGAGAACGAGTTTGATGCGCGCGGCAAAGAATATGCGCCTTTAGTCACATCATTGTTTTATGCTCTTCCAACCGTTCGCCTGGCGAACGGTTTCCGGGAATTGGCGCTTTAATCCGCGTGACGTCATTTTTTGTGACTTGTTCTTCCTAAATTTCATTGTCAATCCTTTCATGAGCGCTGTTAGGGCGGAAGAGCATAAACAATAGCGTGACTTCAGGTGGATTTTCTTCGCCTCACCTCGCGATCGAGCGCGCTCGTATACCATATCTCAGCCTCGCTAATCTTTAAAAAAGCAAACTTTAAACTTAGTACTAGGTTCCATTCGCTCTATTGGAACCCTGGTTGCGAAGGAGTCAATGTTTTTTTCTTCGACTGGGTTGGGAAGACTAATGACCGGTATCCCCAGTGTCCTTAATTGTTTCCTCAGGTTAGTAGGTATCTTTCGACAGTTCGGGCCATAACCATTTCTGGATATCGGTTTCGAGCTTTGTGATTGGGTGAGATCAAAACCAAAACAAAGCAAATTTGGCCGAGAGGTGCTGGAAACAAGAAGAAGCTGATTTTTTTTTTGTGACAGCCATGTTGTAATGCGGTAGTGAGCTGAAACAAAATTCGCTAATTAGGACTTGAAGTAAGATACCATTAAAAATATTCGTTTATTTCAAACATTCAACATGCATGTCCTCGACATTCTCGCATTCTGGAAGAGTAAAGCGGATTCTTTCTAGCACAAATTCTTTGTAACGCTGTGGTCCTTCCACCAATTGCGTCACAGGAATAAAAGCTCCTCCGCCAGCCTGTTTGTATCTGGAGAACTTCTGGGTAGAGCTTGGCCTCGATGTTACTGTCCGTTCTCCGTTGATTTCCCTATTTTGGGTTACAAGAAAACCAATTAAATAAGGTTGAACCAAATAACGCGCACAGATAACAATTGGAACGAGTGAGGTGTAAGATCGCGGAATCGGGACAATTTCATTTCTCTCCAGTATAGGTCGAGGAAAGACAATATCTTGCTTCTCTCCGATTTTTAAATAGACATTATCAATTTCAGTCCATCAAGCCTTTACCGAAAAGGGCAAAGTTTCCGCACAGCCCCATACTTCATTATGCATACAGTCCTTTGTTAGAAGAAAACAATAGCGCAAACAATAGATTACCTTTGGGACTATTCGCTTTGTTTTCAAGAAGTTGAATTTTTTTTTTAAGTCTTTACTCAAACCTTTAAAAAATCGCCGTTTTTTAATTAAAAATTGCGCTTAATCGAGCGCTGATTTAAAATATGTAACAGTCAAATAAAAAATTACTATGCTTTATGAAATCTATAAATCAAAACAGCTTAAATTCCGCCTCATATTAGCCTCAAAATTGTTGTTTTTGAAAGCAAACATTCGTTAAACGATGAAAATAAAATCGATGCTCACCTTTAAAGTTGTTCATTGTCGTTGTCGTTTTTCCTTTTCTCTTTAACAGTAGAGTTGCTTATTTTTCTCTCTTCATTGAATGTTTATTTTCATCCGCGGTGGTTGTGTAGACAGGCACCAGCACATACAGAGGCACGAGGAGCTCAGTTTTTATGATGTCTTTCGAACATCATATACTTCTGTGATATGCTCGATTATATTTCCAAGAGGATCTTCTCCATATTGCTTACGCCACAACCATAGGTAGCTACCGAAGAGATCTTTGGATATTCCTGTACGAGGTATACTTCGTTTGATTCCCCATCGTGTATTTTCAATGCGCTGAGTATGAGCGCCTGTGTCTGGGTCTACGAAGTTTAGGCTGTGGTTCACTGTGAGATGATTGTAGCCCTCGTCCTGTAGGCAATCATAAACTTAACACATGTCGCTCATCACGCATATCCCCGGCAATATTTGAGCGCATATAACGGGTATGAGCGTATCTTTATCCCTGCGCTCTACCGGTACAAGGATGCAGGCCTTGGTTTCACGGCAAATGCCATCAAAGACCAACTTTCCTTCGACGTAGCGACCGCGGCGACACGTCTCATTTCTTCGTGCAAAATCCAACATGTTTTAAAGGTGAGGAAAATGATTTCAGTGTTAATTTTTGGAATTTGAATAAGGTATTAGAAATATAATTTTGAAAGTTACCCTTTATCGGCAAGAAGCACATGTAGAACAATGGTATAGAGGGTAGACTGCTAGTCTGACGAAGACGATAGAGAATTGAGAGTTCGAACCCTGCAGGTAACTTAAAAAAAAAGAAACAATAGACTGAGAGGGGCCTTGAAGGAAAGATGCCTGCCAGAGAAATGGGGAAGAGAAAGAGGGGAAAATGGAGAGAGAGAGAGAGGGAAAAACAGCGCGGAAAGAAACGCTGTGAAAAAAAATCCTCTTTTATGTATGGATGTATATATTCAATTACCAAGGGAATTGTCTATTGTATTCAAAGACAAAGGGTAGAATGCATAATTAATAAGATGTGCATGCATAATGAAGTATGGGGCTGTGCGGAAATTTTTCCCCAAAAAGTAACAGTAAAGCAAGAAAACAGCAACTTACCCTTCAATTCCTGGTTATTTTGCCACATCGAAGCAAAGCATGCAGCTGTATGTTAGAAAGTGCTGAACCATGCCGATCTACTGTCCTTTGACATCTCCTAAAGTGTATGTCTTTCTCTGCGATTTGCTGAAAATCTGGACTTCTCGTAGAACCTCTGGAATGCGTTCCATTTCTCGTGGAAGAAGACAAGCCAGTGCATGCGAGTCATACGTGTTGTCGTCTTCACTTTGAATAACAAGCGGTGTTCCACGTGGAGCTTTGATCTTGAAATTATGATACCTGGAAAATAAACGCCAATAAATACATGAGTGGGATAAAATATAATCAAGTAGTCGCAATCTATATTAAGACGAATACACATGATCGAATTCAATGCAAGAGAATCATACAAGGTATTTTGCGCGCTATTGATCGATTCGCGGGAGAATCTAGGTCTCAGAACACCACAAATTTGGTCCAACAGCTTTTAGTCAGCAATAATATGTCCTTTACAATTACCCTTTGATTTGAACACCCTGTATAGAAAGTTTGTTTAGGTAATCACTGAAAAATGTGAAAGCACGAGCGGTGTTTCTAAACGAGTTTCACAATTACAGACAAGTCCCTTGTGGTTTTAGACGAAAATTTCACTCTCATCAGTTCGTGTAGTTAAACTCCAACCTTTGTTTCCGGAATGCTGTAATAGAGACACTTCGGCAAGGCTTTCCACCAATGTGATTTCTTTATTTTCATCTTCATTCCGCTCTTATCGCACATTTCCCGGATACGATACCTGAAGATGTGATACTTCTTTGTTTTATGTTTGCCCGAAGGAGAACTTACTCGCTGGATAATCACATTTATGTGTTAGATCCGTGGTTTCCTGAAATTATTTTTTAGTGTGCATTCGCCTTGGCTGAATGAATCTCTCTGATGTCAAGATCGACATTGATTCAAAATTTCATCCAGAGCTCCGATGTAAAAGATTCTTTGTTTGTAGTACTGACCCAGGTCCGTGGCAGATTTGTGCCACAAAGACGACAAAGTGTCTCGAGATACTGAATGTGTTCATCCATGCTGTTTGCTTGATCTGAAATTCACAATGTAGGCTTATAAAGGTCCGATAAATAATTGTCCTTTTACTTTAAATTGGCCGGCCACAACGTATGGTTAAAATTTATGGTTTACACGATACTCCGATGGATCTGAACAAAGGAATCCGTCTGGTAGTTTGCACACTAACAGACTTTCAACATTCGTGCACTCGAGCAAAAATGACCTCGTGCACTCGATTGGAATTTTGACAAATTGGAAGCAAATTTATTCTAGTTTTTTAAAAGATTTTTTTTAGGAATAAAAAAAAATGTTGCATACCTGGAAACCTCAACTAAAGAGAGGTTATTCCTCGATAGAGCCCTTCGCAACATGGACCTCCACCCGACTTTTCATCTGAATTTTTCCTTCTAGTCATCGCGACCACCATCAGTTCTTTGCTTGTTGTGTGTAATTGCTTGTCTTCTGTAATTTTGCAAGGTTTCATGGGATATGGGTAGGGAACTAAGTCGCTAGGGCTCGAATAAAGTAATGAGTGAGTTTCCTCGATGTCCCACTACGACATCCATGTTGGTGACGTCATCAAGTATCCAGAAATGGTTATGGCCCGGACTATTCGAATTGTGAAGCTGCGGGTATACTTACCGTACCCAAATGGGTTTCGTCCCCGTTCTGGCTTATACTCTTCGGGTTCGAGCCTCCTTACCATTCCCTTGTCGAGGGCATCATTACTTTGGAATTACATACCTTACATAAGGCGTAACTGTTTCTTGTAGATGGTACCTTGTTTTCGGAAAACCTTACAGACAAGGAATCCTTTGTCTCCCAGGATGTGGAAATGTTCGTAGGCCATCCAGTACTGAAAAAAGGAAAATAAATATCATAGACTTCCTGACCGTATGGGAACTGTTTTGTAATTTCTATGTTCAACATATTACTGAAGTTTATCGTGAAGGCCGTCGAATGTCGTCGATTCCTGTAAACAAACTTCTAAATAATTCGTGGAGACGTTTGCGTCCTGAACTTGGTTTAAAGTACCATGTTGCAAAGTCACGTGAATTTTGGGTATCGATGTAAACGACTAATCAAAAAGAAATAAAAAAGAAAAATAGATGAATGATCATAGATAAAGGAAACGACAAAACAAATACTGCAAATGCAAAGATGGGAAGTACTGTTGACGCGGATACTGTAGAAACTAAAAACTTTATAAAGAAATACAGAATGAAGTAATGAAATTCCAGAAGAAACAGGAACATAAGAAAGAAAAACGATAAAACGAATCGAAAGGGTTCTTTGTTTTTCTAAGAATTAGGTGAGAAAGGGAGGACGAAAGGTGTTCTTAGCGGAAGGAGTCAAGACACAAGACACAGGACGTTGAGAGACTATTATGCTTTAATTATCCATGCCTGAGTGAATTTAACCCGATTGCAGTGTGATCCAATCGTGGAAAGACTGAAAATAGCTTGGCCATGAGATACTCCTGATTGCGATCCTTGGAATGCAAACCAATCAATCATAATGCTGTTACCTTCTAAGTTTTTTCCACTTTGTACGATACAGGCCTCGATCCAAATGAAAGCTAACTCACGGATCCCTGATAATTTATTTCCATGGTTAATTGGAGCAAATATTCTGATGGGAGTTCCATCTCCTGAGAATTTGCTGATGAATGACACATACTAGCAAATTAGGTCACCATTTCTCACTTGCATGTCAATCCTACCCCTTGAACGCCTAAAGTGGCGGATAGAGCTTTTTTTTTCGATAAATCAAAATTGGCAAAATGTTCGTGCTGTGTTAAAGCACTTAACATAACACTTAGAAATCGAGGACTCGAAAAAAATCCAATCAATTCGTGTAAACAATGAAATGGAGGAAATGTGCGAGTTGAAAACGGTACGTTAAAACAAGAGAAACTACTCGAAATAATGGACTTCAGAGGATTGAAGAGTTAACCTCGAATACATGAAGCATTATTGGAGTATAGATAATACATTGTATTGCGCCACACGAGTCGCTCCGACAGATCCACCATTTACTCTTGTGGGCATGGACTAATTTGGCCTCCTCTTTGTTAAAATAGGTCGCAATCAGGTGAAACGTTACAGACGTTTGTTTTCATGCCTAACCAGGAGAGCATTGCGCATCGAAGTCGCGCACACTTCGGAAACAGTCTCGTTTAACTGTGCGTATCTGAGTTTTGTCAACCGCAGAGGGAAGCCTTAAGAGATATACATGGACATGGCACCAACTTCACGGTTGCCGAGCGAGAGCTGGGGGAAGCACTGGAGCGACTGGACCAAAACAAAATTTATAATCGTTCAAGGTCGAACCTGAGGCCAGCCATCAGGGTAGAATATGGTAACGTATGATCCGCTCCTTAATGATATCAGGAACCTGTGCCTCCCTTAAGGAGTTCAGAACTCATTAACTTTGTAACCAGTGATAAGCTCTATAGCTAAGACTGCCGTGTCATAATTATGTGAAATACATCAGGAAATTACCAGACAAGTACAGACACAGGAAGTCTTTGGTATCACAGTGCGATTGCATCTTGTCCTAGAGCTTTAACAGCTACTTTGTCAGCAATCGTCATATTAGCCTAATGCAGCCATTTGTTCTACATGATGTGGCTAGTTTTTACATTGACTAATCTTAATGTGAGGACCTTGCAGCGAGATTCGTGGAGTTTATATGTTTAACAGGTGCAAGAACCTACATAATCAAAAAAATATTCAAGCGAATCAACATACTTTGAGCAAAGTTGAATTTTACCAATCTTAAAGATCGCTTGCAAATGCAATTAAATGGATAACGATGTCAGTATTAAAATAAATTATCTCCTTTACGCTGAGGTCGATTTAGACAGTTTTTAGCACTGAAGCAGCCGATCCAGATATCCGAGAGCCGTGAATTGGCCAAAATTTTTAACCGTAAGCCGTAAAAACCATCATCCCGACCTATTGAGACCCTCTTATTTCTCTCTATTTGTAGTGATCCTGATGAGCACATTTACGAGCATATTTTCGGGCCTAATGAAGGCTATTGCGTTTATTATCCTTCAAATATTTTGGCAACACGTGGGAAAAATTTACGAACAGCTTACATTTCGTGGTGTCACAATGGATAACGATGTCAACATTACAATGAATTATCACCTTTACGCAAAAGGCGATTTCTAGCGTTTTTCGTTCTTGTTAACTCGTTGAATGAGTGAGTCATTCGAAGTTTTTCTTTGTTGGGCAGTAAAACCTACGGAAAGGAAAGCGTGGTTAGGAGAAAAAATCCTCATAATCCTCGATCATTCTTTCTGCTTTATGTGCGTGTCTACCAAGCGGAAACTTCGAATGTTGAAAACTAACTGCTGGGCGATATTGATGTACAAAGTTCTCGCCAAAACAGCTTAGCTCCTCTGTGAAATCTGTAAAAAGGACCATAATATATTTTTATTTGATCGTGATTATTTTTTTTATTTACAATTTTTTGAACTTATAGAAATAAAAGTTGAATTCAGTGTCTCATCAAATTTTGCAAACTGTATGTATTCATCTGTGCTAATATTACGACTTGCGCCGAGAAAACAGAATTATTCACAAGTCTGGCTTGTTTAAATGCTTTATGACGCACGATAAGCCATATTATTTATATGTATTTTTTTTCCAGTCATAAATTTTAAACTTGGGTTGCAATTATGAAGAAGTGCCTATTGCGTTTTAAAACCGGCGAAATCTTGAGAACCTTTTCACACACTCTTACATGTTTAATGAACATGGTCTCTAAGCATGGCCTCATGCGGATTCAAGTAAGTAGAAATATAGCTGCTAGGTATGCCATTGGATCGAAAAAGATCTACATTGTGACATATGTAGGCAAAAACACCTGTTTCATTTATATTTATTTCAACTTAAGAAAGCTGAATATGTTCACATCTTTTTGCCTTGTTTGCTGTGCCAAGCGAAATACTTGAGGTGGGTTGAATGATCTTTTTCTCTCCATGACTTTTATATTATTTATTAATTTTTTTAAATACTTTATTCTCACGAAAGCTCACCAAAAGCTCACCAAAGCTCTCAAAGCTCTGCAAAAACTCATGTAAATCCAGCAATTTGAGTGATCAGTGAGAAACTTAACATTTCTTGAAATGAAGAACATCTTGTGCTTTTGCGAGACCCACTTAAATTATCCCATGGGAAATTATGTTGCCAACACTTATGAAAAACATACAAATTTTAAAAAATCAATATCAATCATAAAAATATAACGAGGGGAGTGAATGAGGTTTTCTTCTTTCTTTAAAATAATATTTTTCGCTTCAGTCTTTCATGACAAACTCTCGCCTACTCTTTTGAGGCTTTATTTAGACATTCCATTTACAATTTGGTCAAGTTTCGTGAGCATCAGTTGCCTAGGTAACAAGATATGACATACTTCACGAAACAGCTTATTAGTTGTTCAGTGCATTTGCTTGGTCACAGTATGCTTGTGTTCTTTTGAGTGCTTGCATTTGAAAGAGAAATTGATTATTTTCGTTTGGTAAATAGAAAAAGGCAATGCTATCACAGCATCTCAGGGCCACAATAGAATTACCTCATATGCCATAATGCAGACAATTAAAATAATAATAATGATAATAATGGTAATGATGATGATGTTTGCCGTGTGAACTTTAATATAAGTCTGATAATAGTAATAATGATAAAACCACATCCTCAAAAGCAGGTTTAACCCTGTCCCTCACCTATCATTTTGCATTTCGGTCCGTTTACCCAGAGGAAGTTTTGTAATAACTTGACTGTTAATCTGTTGATGAAGAGAAAGGTCTCCATAACCTTCAGTCCCGCTTTGGTTCTAAAAGGACATTTTGCCTTATGCCATAGCAAACAGACGATTTTACATTTAGGTACCTTTTATATGAGGTAGTGGACGAACATCCAATGACCAGAATGCTAAGCACACATTGGCTTGGAAACGCCGGAAACTTCCTCATGCTACTACTTGTTACCAGTGCCGAAAGCGACCTTTCATCAGAGGAAATAAGCAACAGATGTAACATTAAAAATGGTTAGTAGCAACTGCATCTTTTTTACAAATTTAAAGTTACATACTTGATCCACAAATCAAGTTTCTGTTATGAAGTTGTTGACTGAATCATTGTTATGACTGATTTGCGTTACCACGAGGGCTACGCATTTAAATTTTTTTCATCTTTTTCGCGCAGTGATACCTGAAATGGACATCTTCTCAAGTCCGCCAAACCGCACATTAAGAGTAGGTGCAGATATTAACTTGACTTGCATAGCGTGGCCAAGGAATGACCACCAGCTATATCCCATTTATTTGATCATAATTATGTTTTATCCAAATATTTTTATGAACTTATAGAAATAAAAAGTCGCATTCGGTGTCACAAAATTATTCATAAGTCTGGCTAGTTTAGATGCCTCATGACGCACGATAAGCTATATCATTTATACGTTTTTTTTTTTGGGTCATAAATTTTAAACTTGGGTTGCAATTAGGAAGATATGTCTATCACAGTTGCTGCCAAACCTTGAGAATCATTTAACACACTCTTATATGTTTAATGGACATAAGTGGAGGCCTAAATGGTCTCTTAGCATGGCCTAGGTTGAAATATAGCTTCAAGGTATACTATTGGATCGAAAAAAGATCTACATTGTGACATATGTAGGCAAAAACACCTGTTTCCTTTATGTTTATTCCAACGTAAGAAACTTGAATATATTCACATTTCGTCTTGTCTGCTGTGGCAAGCAAAAGACTTGAGGTGGGTTGAATGATCTTTTTCTCATCACGACTTTCAAAATTTATTAATTTTTTTAATTTTAAAATACTTTATGCTCGCGAAAACTCACCAAAGATGTCTCTAAGTGCCAAAACTCATGGAGATTCGGCAATTTGAGTGATCCGTGAGAAACTTCACATTTCTTCAAAAGAAGAACATCTTAAGCTTTTGCAAGACTCACTTAAATTATTCTGTGGGAAATGACTTTTTGTCAAAAATAAAAATTAAAAAATCAACAACAATCATAAAAATATAACAAGGTAAGTGAATGAGGTTTTCTCATTTCTTTAACGTTTTTCCCTTCAGTCTTTTATGAAAAATTCTCACCTGCTGTTTTCATGAGGCTTTACTCAGATCTTCAATTTACATTCTGGTCAGGTTTCGTGAGCATCGGTTGCGTAGGAAACAAGATATGACATTTTACGTGAGACAACTTATAAGCCATCTGGTTGTCTTTTTTGTTCATTGCATCTTCTTGGTCACAAAATATCGACTTTCTGAGATAAGGTCTCATGCTTCTATTCTTTTAAGTTTTTTGGACCAGTTGGGGGAAATAATGGGATTATTTTTTCTCGGTTAATAGAAATAGCAACTGCTATCACGGCTTCTTTAAAATTGACTCATATGCCAAAATGCATACAATAATAACGATGATAATAATAGTTATAATAATAATTATAATAATGATGATAGCTATCATTATGATGATGATGGTAAAAGTAATGATAATAAGTCTGATAATAGTAATAATGATAAAGCCACATCCTCAAAAGCAGGTTTAACCCTCTCCCTCGCCTATCATTTTGCACTTCGGCTCATTTTCCCTATGGAAGTTTGGTAATAACTTTACAATTAATCTGTTGATGAAGAGAAAAGTTTCCATCACCTGCTGCCCGCTTTGGTTTTAAAAAAGGCGTTTTACATCATGCCATAGCAAACAGACGATTTTACATTTAGGTAACTTTTGTATGAGGAAGTGGACGAACATTTAATGACCAGAATGCTAAACACACATTGGCTTGGAAACGCTGGCAACTTCTTCATGCTGTTTCTTGTTACCAGTGCTATAAGCAACCTTTCATCCGAGGAAATGAGCAACAGATGCAATAGTAAAACTGGTTAGTAGCAACTGCATTTTTGTTTACAAATCTTAAGTTACATACTTGATCCACAAATAAATTTTTGTAATGAATTTATTGATTGAATCATCGTTATGATTGATTTAGGTTACCTCGAGGATTACACATTTAATTAATTTTTTTTTAACTTTTCCGTCTAGTGATACCTGAAATGGAAATCTTCTCAAGTCCACCAAACCGCACATTAAGAGTAGGTGCAGATATTAACTTGACTTGCATAGCGTGGCCAAGGTATGACCACCGGCTTTATCCAAGGAGATGGACCAAGTATATTCAGTGGTATGATCCTCAGGGCAGATCAGTTGGAGCCAAATGCCTGCAGGGTACATCAAAAGTCATAAAGCTACGCTGCACATTAATACTCAAGAGGTTGATTATGGAACAGTTTGGAAACTACACTTGTGAGGCTCAGAATGATTATGAGGGATACTGCAGGCAAAAAGTTGTCGAAATTGAGCTGCAAGGTAGGCAAAACATATAAAGTAATCTCCTCGAGAAGCAATAAAGCAAGTGTTGGCATATGTTAAGTTGTATAAAAGGGTTATTGTTTGTGAGCACACACTTGCGCAGAAATTTCATAATAAACTAAATTGGCAAATGCGGTGCCAGCATAAAGCTCATTGTAATTTGCCAATTGTTTATCATAATGCCTGGCCAGAATCAAAGTTTGGCAAATCAGTCATAATTAGAAGAGGTAAACCTGATAATACGAACTGATTCATTGCATACGGAACCCAGGGGTTATCTCATTGCCTGCTCTAAAAGAGGAGCTGGGATTTTCGGTTTTGCGGTTTTGGCTATTTTTAAATCGGTTTTTCGGTTTTTGAGGCAAAAAACTTCCGTTTTTCGGTTTTGGCGTTCATGGCGGTTTGCGGATTTTCCATTATTTAGCATTAGGTTTTCGGTTTTCGCGGAAAATGCTAACGGGTTTTCGGATTTGATATCCAATGCGGGTTTTGGTTTTTCTAGTTTGGCCTCTGTGGGTTCCGAATTCTCTTTGATCTGAGCGGCAATTGCGCACCTCAACTGATCTCGAATAGCCGCTGAACGCAAAGTTCAAAGTTGAGAGGAATGCGTGACAAACCAATTGAAATATCGCAAGGGGGTTCACGCGTCCTGAATGACGCTCAAGACTTTGACCTTGCAATGTGGAGCTCTTAGGTCAAGGTCAGTTTGCGAACCGTGTCTTCCAACGTACCAAACGTGCCAGAACGGAAGAAGGTCAAGGACCTCAATAAGCGATTGTGGATTGTGTCGTGTTTTTTGACGAAGAGGGGAAAGGCGGCGAGAATTTCAGAAAGAACACCAAGTTTAGATGCAAAGTAAAAGGGAAGAGAGAAGCCTGCACAAGCCTTAAAACAGTATTTGGTAAGTCAATCGTACCAATGTCATTATTAACATCACAATACCTTAATCGCTGTATCCTATATATATAATATATGGCTCGTTTAGGACCATACAGACTTAAAGAAGACTTACATTCCTTATACACTTAGAATACGCGATATCTAAAGCTTTAATAAATTGGAAATTCGCGATCGGTGAGGAGGATCATGACTAACCACCATGTGCGTCTGTCCCATAGCAGGGAAGCAACGAAAAAGAAAAAAAAAAAAGAGCGTCTCAAGGGGAGTCAGTTTTTTTTTAAGAACGGACCAACATCATTCAAATTTCTACAGTATCAAACATTACCCTACGAGATGTCCTCGTAGGGTAATCAAACACGTTGCTGGTCATAGACTTCATACGAACTTTCTTTGGTAATTCAAAACCTTTCCATAACCAACATCTCTTTGTATCAGTCTAGTAGTAGCGGTTTATATTCTTAGGCCTTTTGTTAGTAGATGCTAATCGACCTAATCGAGTTGAGTTGGCCTTGCCAAAGAACCTCGTGTTATTTGATTTGTAATAAACCCATAAGAGCTAAGTACACTACTCTTTTTTAATACTGTGGTTTCCGTTCGCTTTCGTAGTAATTTGCTGATCTCCGGGAAACGGCAAAGAACTTAGGAATTGGGGATAGGATAGAAGTACAAATGAATAGGTGTGTAAATTTTCTAACTTGCCATTGGCAATTTAAAAATAAATGGATAAATTTAGGTTATTTTGTTCGCTTGTTTTATATAGAAGCTGAAGAAAACATCAAGCCTATCAAAAGTGCTGGTTTATCAATAAATTGATTAAGAATTAGAACAATTCGAGACTCAGAAAAATCCATTATTTAATTTGAGGAAGCAGGCCCGTAAATTATCAGAAAATATGTATGCATGGTCTATTCAAAAAAGAAAATATGTTCTCAATCTTCGTTTTAAGAGGATTTATTTTGTCTCATCGACAGAGAAACAAAAATCAGTGGACGAACAGACCACATAGCCATCGAAACCGATCATCAGTTCGCCCTGGAGCTACCAGACATGTTTAATGGGAAAAATAGACTGCAAAGTAAGCAAACATGTCTACAATTGTCGTCTTTATTAATTAACTTGCACTGAATAATACGGGGCATATATCTGTATATGGTTTGTTCAATGTATTAACTGTGTGTCAATTCTCCATATTAAATAATAAAAGGAATATGTCAAAATACTCCCTCCATGTCTTAGTAAGAAACGGTAACTTCAAGTTGGCTAAACTTTGAATGGAGTTTACCAATAAATTGTTGTTTTCCTTTAGTTGTTGAGTATCCAATCAAAATATCGTTTGGGGAAAAATGTCCCACAATCACGATAACGGCTGCAGACTCGAGCCTAGCTCCACTACCACATCAACGGAAGTTGAAACAACGAATGAAAAATCAAAAATAAAAAAAAAGACGGGAGCAAGTATGTCCCTTGTCCCTAACGAGGAGCAAAAAGAAAACCTGAACAAAAGTAGTCCAATTCTTATTAGCCGCCTACAATACGTCACAGAATATAAGTAAGACGGAATCAGACAACTTAAATAATAAATAAGTGTGTTTTATATTAATAAGCCTTTTGCAAAAAGTAACGGTCACATGGCACAAAATCCGCCATGCTGCAGGGCAAGCTCGTTATTGTTTTCGCACCCAAAACAAAGCAAAGTCAAGCTGCTAGTTAGAGTCGCTTTATTTTTATTTCTTAGTAGGGGTATAATGATCGGCTTGCTCTCCAGCATGGCGGGTTTGTATAAATTTTATAAATAAATCTTTTCTGTTGGATGGAATAAATAAACTATCGCAAAAAAAAAAAAAAAAAAGTGTTCCGTGGAAATTTAATTTTTTAACTTTTAGATCTTGCATCAAGAAATGGCAGCGTGATTGCGAGGTGACACAGCCATACCTACGTGAAATTCCGTGATAAACTTCTTCATTGGCCATGGGAAATGAGATGTGGGCTTTGGCAAACCAACATACAGCTTCGTTGTGACACCAGCCATGGTGGAAGATTGTCCAACTTTGACCGACGTAAGTATATGTTGTAATTAAATTTGTTATTTAACGAATAGGACATTGAGAATGCCTTTTGCATTTCTTATTTGTAGAGCATTTCTTCAAATGCAAGTCTTGACAATAAAAACAAGTTGACATCGATGGGATGAGTCTTCTATCACCATCACAGGATTTCTGACTGGTACAAAACGAAAAGAGACCACAGGCCATCTGAAGAGGAAACTCAAAGGAAAAAGAGGAGGAATCAGAGACGCTCAGAAGGTTCTAGGGCAATCGAATCGGACCTTGACCTTTCGGACTGTGAACTGTAAATATATCATTTTGTTCTACCTGATGTAAATGTATATGTAATACATGATTAAACATTAATAAATGAACATGAGTCTGTAAGATGTACACAATAAAAGTCAGAAAGTGTTCATTCCCTCAATGCCTTTGAGTTAAAACATTTCAAGCTAAGTCAATTATAGATACCATCAAAATTCCTTTTTTGAGAATTGCAAAACCTTGAATTAATCGTTTTATAGGTTAATCACCCGCTTTATTGAGTCTTAAGTCAGCATAACACCAATAAGGCATTTTGTATGGGCGGCCGTCATCACCAAAACTACAAGGATGTGAAATAGATCTGCAACTAAAAAGCTGGTCTAAGGATCAGCGGCAGGATAGCATAGCTGATAAAGGAATGGCGTGGCCAAATTATAGACGGTTAGTTTTCCTTCATGAAACAGAATGCCCCGCACATGAATAGTTTAGCCAAATGATAAACGGTCTAGTTGCGTATGTCCAGTTGGAACATGAAATTGTGAAATGGACTAGCTCAATTGCGAATAGCTCAGCATTCATTTGCAATACAGTACACAAACAGTATAGCGTTGCGTCAAATCGTCGAGCTTGCTTGTGGCGTGACGAGAAGGCTATCTCGCCGAAACCATCAGAAATACAAATCGCAAATGGAACAGGGATCTGCTGGGGGGGCATGGCGTCATCGAATGTAAAGATTGGCGCTAAACCACCACATGGTGTAGTCGCTGTGTTGCAGAGTCTTCATTTCGCCTTGCCGTAAAGCAGAGCCAATTCGTAACTTTTCGGTAAGTTTTCCTCTTTTTTCTCTGCCGATATTACATTTATTCGTTGTCGTTCATAAAAGCCTTAATTGAAATAGCAACGAGAATGAATTCTACCACGGTTTGCCGGCCTCCCGGTTTACCATGATTTGCACGCGTCGATTAGCCTGAATGTTTATAATATTAATTATATTACGTGCATTAAATGTCGATTCTCAAGCTCTCTTTTCTTTTCTGACCCGCGCTTACTTTTCAATAAGAGTAAAACTTCAACGGGTCTTTGAACATTGCAGAAGTACCTGAGAAGTTGGATTATGTGTGTGCCTTTGTGTACAGAGCTGGACGCTATGGTAAGAAAAATGATATCCTTGATCTGTTTTGACATTTTTCAATCAAAGATGTAGTGTTTGTTAAAGCAACCTTTTCTCCGAGTTGGTTTTGAGTATATACATACCTTCCTTGATGAGGCAGGTCTGCCATAAAATTAGTAAGAAAACGCTCAGACATAAGAGGGTGTTAAACGGTCCTTTCACAGTTTACGAAAAAATAAAATCGGCTCGAGAACGGGTGAACGGGTGTTGAAAATATCTACGACATACTTAAAATCACGATTCACAGCAAATTAAACATTCATTTGTTGTTTCAAGGAAAATAATTTAAAAAAATTTCGCTTCACGGCCACTTTAAAAATCACGATTCCTGACAAAAAAGTTAGCCGTTTCACATTTCACGGGATAAAAAAGGCCGATCACGAGTCACCAAAATACCCTTTGCCACCCTTAGAAAACCATTTGGAATGTACATTTTTAAAACGATTGAAAAGCGAGTACGAGATTGAATTGCGAAAGATGAAAGTTGTATCTGAGTAAGGTTAAAAGAGAGAGAACCAAAGAACCTAAGCATACCTTCAAGTAGGTGTGCTGTGATGTACATAAGGCCATTTTAGGGAGTCTTTAGTCTTACTAATGACATTTAGAAATAACTGAAGTTTTAATTGCAATTGAGAAATAAGCTTTGGACAGCCTATGTAGTCTAGAAACACAGACAAGTTTGGGCGCTAATTGTACATGAATTTAGCTTTTGTACTGGCAGCAGTAGGAGTTTAAGAAATCCTACACCGTGACTTTTGTTAACTTGCTTATTGTGGTAGCTAGTCTTCCAGAAACACTCAGCAGAATATCATCAAAAGAAAACAGCAAAAAACTACAACTTTGACAATCATTAGCGTAGGGAATATCTGCTGTAAAAAGCCCTAAAGAAAAAGCTGACTGGCTATCAAGTGAACCTCAATAAACCCAAATGTAGTTTTGACGGGTATTGTCGCCCTTGTCGGTTTGTAATTAGCTTCGACGGCGATTTTCTTCTTTCATCTTCTCGTTCTTACTCAACAGATTAAGACGTCTTGATCGTCCATTAATAAGCTTCGACGGCGATTTTCTTTTTCATCTTCTCGTTCTTACTCAACAGATTGAGACGTCTTAATCGTCTGTTAAAATACCCATTTATGGAAAGGTATGTCACGCGAGGTGCCTGATAAGTGCATTAATGTTCAGAAAAACACGGACCCCAATTTTCTCTTTCGTTGTCAAATACTTGTAAAACAACGCAAACCAGACTAAAAGATGCGTGACATGCCACCACGTTAATTCTAACGATTCCATGTTAGATCTCATACCACAGACTTAGAAACAAAATACGAACCAGGTAAGAACTGTCGAATTCTTAAAGCGAACAAAGCCTAGAATAAGTTTTAGAGGAAAGATTTTGTTCAGCTCTGTAGAGTGGGATTCAGGGTTAGTGTAAAGAGATATGAAACTTATGATCAATTGCCGCGTGTGAGCCGGGCACTTACCTTGACTGTCCTTCGAGCTCCGGGAAAGTACCGTTGAAGCTGCCTTGAATTACTGGTTTTATACTCCAACCTACAAAAAGTATCATATTTCGAGACGTGGGAGTCGAACGCTCAGATAATTTCGGTTTTTTTGTCAAGGATTACTATTTTAAATCCGGTAATTAAAACATTAGCCACCCTTTCCAGCCGCAAATCTACCACGCACATCGTGACTCAACGCTCCTGTCTTGTTTATCAATTCCAAATCATAACTTTTCCTTTAAAAATGTTGGGCGAATTAGCCTTCAAATAACACATTGCAAGGTAGTCTGGAGAAAAGGTGACTATGTGGGACTGGTCATATTTTTAATTTAAACTAAAATTTACAGAACGAAGACGAAGTGACTAGAGAAAGATCAATGACAGTCCTCTATCTACACAGGCAGCCCAAGCTCACGTCTCGAGAAGAAGCAAACTAGTAATTCATGAAAGCGTCACGTGTTGTGTTAAAATATAAGTTAGGAGAGGACGATAAAAATTAGCTCGTCAATAATTAGGCAAGTTAAGATGTAATGCAATCTTTGCTCTGGCATTCTCGGAACTCGTTCAGCTTATCAAAATAAGCAAACATAAGTCCGGAGCATATGTGTCATGTGGGCTGAGAATCAACCCACTCTTTTGCACGCTTGAGGTAGAGTTCTTTATGATTTTTTTCTAAGATATATATAAAGCGCTATTTCTCCTCTCTCCGTAAGGACTGGACATTAAAAAGTAGTGAAAGACGTAAATCTTCTTAATTGGAATTCAACACTCTGATTCCAACCTTTCCGTTTGGACGAAAAGCTCCCGTTTCCGGGATCGTTTTCTCCAATGCTTTTCCTTTCTAGCTCATTCATCCTGGAAGTTATGAATGAGATATTGTGGTGAAGCAGATGTTGACGGAAGTTGTCGATTGTGGACGGAAGTTGTCGATTGTGGACGGAAGTTGTATTCCGTAGACGGAAGTTGCATTGTGGACCGTGAAGGGAAGTAGTCTCGCGTGTTACTCCCTGCCCCCACTTAGTGAAAGTCAAAATCAATTTCGATGAAGCTCAAAAACTCACATGGAAAGAAATAAAATGTTTGTATGGTTTAATAAAAATAATAACCTCAAATCACGTTTCCGAACTTCTACAAATACAACTTGTATCGAGTAACCGAAATGTTCACACCTAATTTCTATATAGAAAAGCGAAGCGTTGCTTTCGTGACTGGCCATTTGTTTACTTTTCCGGTAGTTTTATCCCTCATCTGTTTGGTGACTACGCAAATATTAATATGCGAAAATCAGACTGCATGAAGGCTTGAAATTCTATTAAGAACGATTGTGGCCGCTTTGTTTAAAATCAAATGCAGTGACCACTTTGTTAAAAACAAGAGATATCATAAATCGGGCAAGGAATATTTCATAATAGTGCAAATGATGGTGAAAGATGAGGGCTACTAATGTCTTGCTGTTAGAGCAATATTTGATACCTGATTATGACCACCGGCCCACCCCCCGCCCCACAAACACATACACACACCAACAAAAAGGACACTGTCTGCCTAATGACCTCTACTCATCCCACCTCCAGCCCACACAACGGCTTTTTTCCAATTCCCATCGCGAAGAATGCACACGTTTTCTTATCACACAACTGACCCCAAAATAAAAGAAATTTATTCTATAAGTCTTAAAAAATCACATAAACTGAATTCAACTGTACCTATATTCAGCAAGTCCAAGAAATCCATAAACTTAAGCCATGATATGAATGAGCTGGCTCCAAGAACCCTTTGATTGCTTTTGCTTTGTTTTGTTTTTTTTCCCTTTCCATTGACAAATAAGAATGTTTTTTCTGCTTCACTAAAAGTATTTTTAGCACGATTCTTTCTTGCTTGTGTCCAACCTTCCCCTTTATATTTCAAAGGGTTGAAATCTCTGGCCCCATAACTCTATACTTGAGAGGCTATCTCATCAGATATTTGGCAATGTTTCATACAAGATTTAGAGGGAGTTAATAGTTTTCGAGCTAAGCTCGAGAAGACACTCGCCTAACTTCCTTGGTTCTTTCTAAATGCTTCGTAACTAAATAGTTCTTGTAGAATGCTTAGTCAAGACCCACTACATTCCAGCCGTGGAATTGCATATCTTGAAATAGACACGATTGACTGCTCATCGCTTCCGCTTCGTTTCCGTTTCCTTCAGCGGTAAGTATCGTCGATCATTTACCAAACATCTTAGTCTGACAATTTAAGCCTTTTCACGGTTTTTGCTTCTTGGCCCTTTGTGCTTACCGAGAAAGCCTTTCTCACCGTAAAAGGGTATTTTCACCGTTGGTTGACAAGTAAGCTTATAGATGTCAACAAACAATGATTTTATCATCATATTATCCGACCCGAAAGTGATTGTTTGGAAAAATGTCACAAGCTTGGGACAATTGGGAATTATTGGTTCACGTGATGGCCTCGGTCACCATTGAGTCTACGTGGCTCAATGGTAGAGCTTCGGAGCATGGAATCTGTAGGTGTGAGTTTCGATCCCTCTTAGGGACTCGGAGATGTTTTCTTGGTCCTAACTCCGTGACAAGACAGATAAATATTTCAGTCTGTTCTTTATTAATAATGTCGTTCTGTCGAAAGAGGGAACTCTCTTAGGCGATCAAATAACCATTTGATAACCATCTAACAACCATTTTCAGAGTGACACATTAGTAATGACTGATAATTCGACAAAATAGGCGGAAGTCCTCATCAAAGTCAATCGACTCTGATAACAATGATGATGACAGTCTTCTCTGGATTACTCTTGCCCGGACGACCAGTTTACACGATCAGAAAGTTATTCTTGGGTTCACACAATTTACTGTGGAACTAAGATATTTCACCAATAATGGTCAAATACAGTATTCCCCTATTAATTTCTCCACCTTTGGTGCATTGTCTAATATTACGCCTTAACTGCTCAGTTCACCCTTACTCCGAATTATCTTATTTTCTTGTATAAATTGCGTGAACTTCATTTTCGCTTTAATCTATTGTTCGCACCTTTGGTCCTGGTTTTATCCGCCACTTTCTTCACCGTATGCCATTTGCTTTTCTGGTCGATCAGGTGTCTTAATCAAGTCATAGGGTCGAAAAGTTCATTTCGAAAGCTCAAAGAAAATTTCGCTGGTCTGATTTTCATTTCTGATGTTCTGGAAGCGCGGGTAACATCTTTAGGATCTAAATATCTCCAATTAATAATTCCTGTTCAGTCGTATCCATAAATTCCTTTTGTTGTATGCTTTAATTATGATAGTGCAACGGAGTTAATTTTCATCGTTGTTTTTGTCGACTTACTTGCAATATTTTCAATGCTCAGTGGGTACTTAGCCGTTTCGTTCGCATTTCGGCTACAAATATTTCTACAAATAGTTTTCTCTCATTTGATTATCGTCATTGTGTTGTCAGTGTTGGGAATTCTTAAATACCAACGACAGCCACACTTGTTGATTAAAAAGAATGTTATAACTTACTGAAATGCTCTGAATCGACCTCATCTCTGTAATCCAGAATTGACAAATAACGTTTTACCCTAGGCATGAAATAACAGAAGAAAAAGTGCAAAGAAATTTAGTGAGATCAACAGTAGTCCTTCAATCAAAAGCGTAAATTCCTTGATATACATGAGAAGTTCAGAACAAATCAGTGTTCTCTGAGGAAATATGTGAACGCGCTCTTTTACCATCACACCCTTTCTTTCAATGTTCCTCGTTTTGTCCGCCTCTCTTCTCGCCGTTTGAATTCTGCAGGTCTGATTTTCATTTCTGTTGTTTTGGGAGTGCGAGTAGGATCGTCAAGATCTAATTTTCCCTAATGAATTTTTCCGTTTTCTTTGCTTTCATAAATTCCGTTTAGATTTGAACGAATAGCACAGTCTTCCGGGAACCACCAGCTTTCCCCTACTTTTTCAGGACAGATGGAATGCTTTTGATCCCAGGTTCTAAACTTTGAGCCATTATGATCACGGAGAGAATCACTGACAGTCGCATCTGTTGAAAAAGTAAGATCCACTCATAAATTATTTGAAACTTTTGCGCAATTTTTGTCAAGATGAAAAAAAAATGGGAAAAAAGATTTTTTAATCTCGAGAAGATAAGTGTGAAAAAAAAAGGGAAAAGAAAAACGTGAATCTAAGCATTGCGACATTGAGCTTTAATACTTGCATTACAGGTCAGATTTTCAGACCCTTTGCTGAGTCAGGGACTCGTTAAAGGACATACTACACGAAATCTATTCATTAGTGTAACACGCACATATACATGCGGTAATATGCTCACAAAGTACTTAGTCTAGACGAAAACGAATACAAGAAAAAATAGTGGAAGTGATTTATTGTTAAAAAGCTCATATGAGGCTTACTTCGATAGTAACGAGGGCTATAACTGAGCTCTTCAGTTTAGTCATTTTGTTGATACTCGATGGACCAAATTCATCTTCTTTACCCTCTGGCTTTGATTTCAAGACCGGGAAAACCAGTCAAGTCCCGAGAGTTAGAGATCTTAATCGTTTGTCTGTCGACTGATAGGTACTACAATCATTTTCTTTTTCCCCAGAAAGTCGTATCCTTTTGCTTCACTGTTTCATTTATTGTCACGCAACGAAGCTACTTGTCATTAATTATTGCTTCTACTGACTTATTTGCCAAATTGCCAATGTTCAGCTGGTACTCAGCCATTTCGCTCGCAATTCCAAACCATTTATATTCAGCGTAAACAATTCTTTTAGAATCAATCCCCAGATCCGCTTTAAGCCTGTTGTTTTTCCTCTTTTTAGTCAGCCGGAGGATCTTATCCAGTCCAAGCCAAAATTCACCATCGAGGAAACTTCCAAAACCATGTTTGTAGTCAGCCCAACTGCGGTTGAAATCAACGGAACCAGTTAGTCTTCTCTGGAACACTGTCTAGCCTCCACCGTCTGTTGTCTGGTCACAGTATACATCAAAGGCTTGTGAGTTGTCAGGTTTGATTGTATAAATACCATTGATTCTCTGACCAGATCTATGCAGCTCAGCACAATTTTTAACTGTTGAATAAAAATACGAAAGTTTCGTCAACAAAGTTGCTCGTAAATGAGCAGAATGGAAATAAAAAAGGCCGAGCATCGTAGATGAGAAAGGAATCTGACTTCCGTCGACCACATCCTATGCCTCTGTGTGACGATTGTCTTTGAGTCAATTTTGATTTGCCTTAGTTTTAGTGCACAACCTCGCACGTGTATGATTTGTCTACACAGCCTGCAACTGATGAAATTGATGCAGAGAAATCGAACGAGTGGTAATTTAGCTCTCATCACCATGGTGTAAGAAGCTAATCTTACTTACATGTACACGCTGAAGATGAGATTAGAATCACCAACAGTATTGGCCCGAACAGCCAATTAGAAACTCTGAAAAGGGAATTCATCTTATATAATGTGAAGCTCTCTCTTGCTTTAAGCAACTAAAGGTTATAATATGAAACAGTGACAGACTGAAGAGACACCCTCATTTATAGTCTGGATTGGAATTGATTAGCTATTTAGGCCATTGCTGCAAAAGCTATTTTTGGGGGTGTACGAACTTAGTAAACATCACAACTCAGTGAAAGAGTATTCAGAATTGTCTGGGTCGACCACAGACCTTTCCGTGGGCGACGCGCTTAGGTGGGGCAGAATTTGGGGCAGTGGCTTTCGCGAATTACCGGTAGGAAGAATGAAACATCTCACGAGAAAAATTTATCTCAATTTGATCCCTACAATCAATTTGCGTTTGAAACTCTGACCATAACCAAGAAGTTGTGCATTGTCGGTTATGTAATGTTTAAAAAACGAGCAGGAGTGTTTTATCGGGTTTAAAACCACGAGGCGTAGCCGAGTGGTTTTTGACCCGATAAAACACGTGCTGCGAGTTTTTTGAACGGCTTCAAAAACATTCTTGGAAAAGCGTGTGTCAAGAGAGTTCATAACAATTATGCTTTCGTGAACGTTAGAAATTAGCATACGAGAAAAATAGATTTCAGTTTCAGATGATGTATTGTCTAATTTGCCTTTACCAGATTACTGTACTAATGGAATAGAGAATTTTTCCAGATGTGTATTTCACAACTGTACTATTAATTTGGTGCAAAAGTAAATTTAAGAACATGATAACACTCTATACAAGTTGGGAATTTTTTTCCGAGGTCGTTTCCTCACACATAAACTAGACCTACAATTCATAAATATGTAGCAACTGCTTCACTCTTTCTTTTTATGAACATTATCCTTGAGCGCACGAGTAAACATATTTTCTTAAGTGTGCTATTAAGTTCATCAAAGTGCTACCCACGCGAAGATTACGTTTTTCGTAGAGAATTTACATGAAATACTAAAGATCAGAAAGAGGAAATAAAGGTATTCTTTATTAAAGACCCTACTACTTATCGGCTTTTGTAGCCATCTTTAGATCAAAAGAAAAGTTGTGCAGAGTCGAACGCAGACTTCAGACAAAATTGTGTCATTTATCAAAACCATTACACATATCAGGTTGGGACTATTGCGTGCAAATGTGTTGTTACTGTCTGTTTATTTGCCGGGATAAATTAATTTGACCCAACTACAAAACGGAAGTGAATTAAAACCCTCAAGGTGCTCGTAATTCAATTAAAGCTATAAAAAGGTCCAAAAGTGATGGAGAACATTATGGGAAGTTCTTTATGACAGTGGTCGACTTCCGGGACTTTTAAACATCAAAACAGCCCAACAAGAAGCTGGATAATTTCTCCCGCTAAATATATCTTAGTTTTATTTTCTTGAAAAAAACAACAAACACACAAACAAACATACAAAAAAACCAATTTATGTTGCATGGCTTGGTGATTCGCGTGTTTCACTTTCGTATGGGGTTGGGCATGATTTCCGCCGTTGTTTCTAGAAAAGGAACCGGAGTGTGGGCTCGAACAATACTTAATGACTCAGCTTATCATATCCGGAATGTTTCATTATTTAGTCCGCAAGAATGATGACATCTTAGGCTCAGCTCATCTTTCGTTACTTTCTTGCTTAACGGGAAAAAATACTCCCAAAGGTTATATGGGAAGTAGTCTAAAGAGATCAAGAGTCTAATCCTTACATCAATGACCGTTTTTTATGCCTTAAGGGCAGAAGTCTGGAATGAAGTAACTCAGCCATTTGTTTACACTTGTGCGGTCAAATGTGAACATCACTCGGTCAGTTTCTCTCATATCTTTCTCTCAATATCACTCCGCAACTTGCCGTTATTGAAATACCATCTGGTTTGTTGCGCAGACTTATACAGTCACTTGGAAATTTTACTCTGTCAGCTGTACACACTTTGTTTTAGTCAGCTGCAAAAATTAGCTAGTTTATACTTTATATTTGCTAAAATGTAGACATCACTCCACCAGCTTGTTTTATCAGATGGCACGGAAACGGGCATAAGCCGTGTATTTTCGTTCACGAAAGCTAACAAACTACTTGCCAACCTATGACCAATAGTCCTTAGTACAGCCCTCACGCTCAGTTAGTAAGAAGTTGGTATTGACTTATTCGATTGGTTGTTATCATAAGTTGTTTTATTCGTGCCAGACTGGATTTCCTTTTCTTTCTCCCAACAGAGAGGCGGTAGCCGCACCCCTCGCTTGCCAGTACAATTAGACCAGTGACTGACTCTCTGATTTTTGGAGGAGGCTCATGGATATGGACTTGCTGATCTGTGAGAGGCAAATAGTAAGTAGTTAAATAAAAAGTCAAAGAGACTAGCAGTGATTTTAATGGTTGAAGGCCCATGCTAACTAAAAGAAGCAAAAAGTGTCATCTAATTATGAGTAATTACTGTTATTTCTGTTTGAAGCCAATAGATTTTCAGGGGCTGGAGCATCAAATTGCGTAACGAGCCCTTTTCATATAAATGGGGAATCAGAGTTTTTGAAAATACCTTTAAAAGACGTCGATCCCACAAAAATGCACCAACTGCAAAAACAGATGCAGATACCACGAAAGCGATCGCAGTCAGCTGAAAAATTGACAATCCAGTCCTTCTTGCCAGTGTTCCTGATTCAGATTTCAGATCTGGAAAAAGAATATAATCAGCTTATAACAAAGCTATTGATTCTAAAAAACTTCAATTACTTTGCTTCTGTTCAGCTCTTTTTAAATCAGCAACTTCTGATCAGGAAATTCTGCCCATCTCAGGCACGGGCGACGTCCCTTCTGGCAATTTGATAAGTTTTCACAAGGACAGAGAGTTAAAAGAAAGCGTTTATATAGGGAAGTAACCATTGTGGTCAGACACAATAAACGTAAGTAAGGCAGACTTTAGAAGTGCCTTAGACTATCGACGTTGCCGTCACAGTTGAGCCTATTTTCTTTTATACTTACTCTTAATGCATCTATTTGATCAAACTTTGTAGAATGTTGATGTCTGTGTCGAAACATTAGTTTAAATACATACAGCTAAGAAGGCAAGATAGTGACCTCTGTGTCACACAAAAGCTAAATCCATGATTTTATTACCTAAATCATTGACATGTAAGTTGACCTCGATTGATGCCTTTTCCCCTGCTATGTTACTTGCAGCACACTGATATTTGCCCCCATCCGCCTTCTTTACTTTTTCTATAAACAGTTGGTAATGAGTGTTTTGGTGACGTCGATCTCGAGTGATCATTGTCCTTGAAGTAGATTGGACATCATATGAATTGTTATCCTTGATCCACCTGACGGTTGACTGAGGATGACCAGTGGTAATACAATTCAAAGTAACGTCAGAACCGATGACAACACTTATGTTCCACCGATCTTTAACAACTTGAGTTACAGTTTGAGTGCCTGATGGGTGGAAGTTGGTCCCTGGGGTGGATTGCGTTGAATGCCGATCATTGCCCCCTGTACATGAGATGCTTGGCATGGGATGACTCTTGGCGGTGCAGATAAAAGTTACACTAAAACCGACAACAGCGCTTTGGTTTGTGAGATCTTCCACATTTTGAATAGGTTGGAGGTCTGAGGAATGACAGTGAGGCAATTATTGTTGCTATGATAGCTGCAGGTTCCCAAACTCTCTTGCAAATATTTTAGAAGGAAGGAAGACACGCCTAAGGAGTGGCATAAGGCAATTAAATAGCTGGAAACGAGTCCTTCCTATTTCCAAAGGTAGTTGGTAAGTGACAAATCAGCAGTTATTTCTCATATTTTAAAGCAGGAACGATCCTAAGTTCTTGCTGTCATTAAATTTCCCTTTCAAGTCAATTTATGCCTTTTTCTTCAATTTTATGTCTTTTCTTTTCCATTTGTACGGTGATTTTTTCTCCATCTCACCAAACTAATATTCTGTTAGTCACTTCAGTTTGAAGGTAATTTTGTTTCATAACCTCCCTTTTGACGAGGAAAAGTTATAAAGCTTTTCGGATAAATCATCTGCACAGTTTTAAGAATAAATTGTCATTTTCAGGCGCAAAAAATGAATGCCTCTTACCTAAATCCTCTGTGAATAAGGAAGACACTCTTGATACCCTTACTCCGGCGCTGTTATTAGCCACGCAGTGGTATTTGCCACTGTCTTCCATCTTAGTTCCTGTTAACAAGAGCTGACTGCGAACGGTTTTGTTGTCTAACAAAATAACCTTCTCCTCTACCCTTGGGTTGGTTTGTAAAGCATATGGATCATCGTTCTTCACCCAAGAGATGGTTGGCCTGGGATAACCGGTGGCAGTACAATTGAAAATTACACTGGAATTGATAAAAGCACTTTGGTTCTTTGGATATTCAATAATTTGAATGTTTTGGGCTCCTGTAGAACAAAAGTGAGACAGTCGTTAAAGTTTATTTTTGTGAGAACAAAGATACATAAAGGAGTTGTAACATTGAAGGTTGTTAAGGGTTGGTTCAAGTGAAGACAGGTGTCTAAACCCCTAACACTCGTTATGTTGTATCGTCAACAGCTTGCGTAATACATAAGAAAAGGCCAGACATTCAGTTATTAGACACTGAGATCAAGAGCGAAAATGTCCTCTCGAGTTATTTTCCATCAAATTTTATGTAGCCATATTTTTTTTACAATGTTCCGTAAATATAAGAATTAAAATTTTGTGGCTTAAAGATCGTTAACAACACCCAAGAAACTTACAGCTAGAATAAAAATCTCATTTTGACATGACGTGATGGACTGCTGATAGAGTTGTTTCTTTTCTATCTTTCGTTTTTTTACTCGACCCGTCTTACTCAAATATTTTTCATGATCTTTGTCCCGCTTTGTTATTTACCTTCAGGACGAATTTCGACTGATTCTCTCCTGCAGTGTGCACGATAACCATTTCCTGCTTCACACGTGTAACTTCCAAGTTGATCTGCCGTTAGTTTTTCGATCATTAATGTGCATCTATGTTTTAACACCATGTGTCTACCTTGTACACATCTGTATCCAGTTGGCTTGTCCTGTGGATCGTACCACTGAATATACTCGATCCATCGATCGTAATATCCTGCATCAATACTCCTGGGCTGCGCCGTACAAGTCAAATTAACCGCAGTACCTACAGATAGTTCGTGCCTTGGTGGATTTATGGAAATCTCTACATCAGGTATTACTGGAGGAGGGAGAAAGATAGTCTATTAACATATGTAACATAAAGAATTTGGCAGCGGCCATTCTGAGCTTAAAAAGATAGATTGCCAGTCCGAGAAAAACCCAAAATACCTCCACTACTTACTGGTCAGTTTAGTGTTGCAATTCATGCCCGTGGCATGAGGGAGATTCAAGAGACCGCTCGTCACTATAAGGACTACCAGAAAAGGTTTAGAAAGATTATCTGGCCAAGTATTGAATTCCATCAGTACAAGTTGGCGAGTATCTGTGAGTCTTGTTCAAATAGCCTGCAAGGAATATTGATAGCGTAATAAAGAAAAAAATGTAGCATTCTTAAAATAATGAAATTTCATCGTCATGATCATAATCTCTTTTTTTAACACAAGTGGTTGAGATAAATTGCTGACTCCCGAGGAACGCAATAACGGTCAAATCGTTGAAATTTTTTCAAAAACAAGGAAAGAACGAAAGAAAACCTAAAACAACGACAAAAAAAAAAAAAAAAACACAGAATCGAATAGGGTCAAACTAAGTTAACTCTAATAACCTGATTATGGTGAGCTAAGTTGATTATAGTACATAGATTATAATCGCTCAGTTTGATACCTTTCTTTTTTAAGAATACCGTGCAGTTACATTACCAATATTTTTTATATCTTTTTGCTCTATTTTTGATTTTTCGAGTTAACATTTACTGTGTGTCAATTAAGAAATAAGCTTTGGACAGCCTTTGTAGTCTGGAAACACAGACAAGTTTGGGCGCTAATTGTACATGAATTTAGCCTTTGTACTGGCAGCAGCACTAGAAACAGAAGCTTATGAAATCTTACACCGTGACTTTTGGTGACTTGCTTATTGTGGTAGCTAGTCTTCCACAAAAACTCAGCGAATATCATTGAAAGAAAAACAGCAAAAAACTACAACTTTGACAATCATTACGGTAGGGATTACTTGCTGTAAAAATCCCTTAAGAAAAAGCTGACTGGCTATCAAGTGAACCTCAGTAAACCCAAATGTAGTTTTGACGGGTTTTGGCGCCCTTGTCGGTTTGTAATTAGCTTCGACGGCGATTTTCTTCTTTCATCTTCTCGTTCTTACTCAACAGATTAAGACGTCTTAATCGTCTATCAAAATACCCATTTATGGAAAGGTATGTCACGAGGTGCCTGATAGGTGCATTAATGTTCTGAAAAACACTGACCCCAATTTTCTTTTTCGTTGTCAAATACTTGGTAAACAACGCAAACCAGACTAAAAGATGCGTGGCATGCCACTACGTTAATTCTAACGATTCCATGTTAGGTCTCATACCACAGACTTAAAAACAAAATACGAATCAGGTAAGAACTGTCGAATTCTTAAAGCGAAGGAAGCCTAGAGTTAGTTTAGAGGAAAGATTTTGTTCAGCTCTGTCAAGTGGGATTGAGGGTTAGTGTGCAGAGAGATGAAAGTTATAATCAATTGTCGCGTGTGAGCCGGGCTCTTACCTTGACTGTCCTTAGTGCTCCGGGAAAGTAGTGCTGAAGCTTCCTTGAATTACTGGTTTTATTCTCCAACCTACAAAAAGTATCATTTTTCGAGAAGTGGGCATGGAACGCTCTGGAAAATTTCGGTTGTTTGTCAAGGATTACTACGTTACAATCCGGTAATTAAACCGTCAGGCAGCTTTTTTTAGGCGCCAATCTACCACGTACATCGTAACTCAACGCTCCGGCTGTCTTTTTTATCAATTCCAAATCATAGCTTTTACTTTAAAATTTTGGGCGAATTAGCCTTCATTACAATGTAGTCTGGAGAGTAAGTGACATGGTGTTATGACAGGAATAAGAGCGATAGCAGAGCAAGCTTGAAATGGCAGAAATCGCCGGAAACTACGACGGACAAACAAGATGTGCGGAAGTTCTATTGAGTTTACGTGCAGAATGTTCATATTTCGAAATATTTATCGCTGTAAATCGACCGCATTTCGCTCCCCATGCTATTCCTTGTAACGTGTTCAAATTCTCAAAGGTTCCTTTCGTAACTTAACACCGAGTCACATAACGCGTGATGCTTTCATGAATTACTCGTTTGCTTCTACTCGAGACGCAAGCTTGGGCTGCCTGTGTTATCTGAAGCAAAAATTCAATGGTTATGTGGAACGGTCAAAAAACAGCTCAAGTTCTTAGTGGTGTATGAACATTCCGTTTTATTCTCAAAGGGGCATAACCATACCTTTTATTTTATAAGAAAGAACCCACGACCCGCATAAAAACCTAACAACGAAGATCAGTAAATACTCCAGCAGAAATTGTAAAAAGCTTGTGATTGCTATTATTTCCTTTGCAAAGGTCCGCTTGTTAGAGATTCGCCCACGTAAACGAAAGCTTTTACTGACGTGTTTGTTTGGATCGGAGGCTTTTAACACCCATAAAGATACAGGTCAAATGATCATCAAAAGCGATTTTGTTGACACAGCCAGTATATTTTTCTTCTCTAAATATGTTTAGTCACTAATTCCATATGTTCTCATCAGGATAATATAATTGAACATCATTATTATAAAATACTATAATAGATTACTTTTACTTTATAAGATCCTTTTAATGCCTATAATGTACATCCCTTGATATTTTGAAAGGTTATAGTGAACATTCATGTTATTAAAGCATCTACAGTTAGTAATGAATTTCCTGAACACCTGTGATGATAAAAAAAAAGACCCTGTCCTTGCATAAATGACAGAAAACACAAGGGATGTTTTCAGAAAGTGTATAAAAATGTTTAAGTATGAGATTGAACGTAAAGATTTTGCATTTAAGATTAAGTGGATTGGAGAAATTTAGCACGTTTAGTTATTTTAAATGCCCCAGTTTTCTATGTTTTTAACTTTTTTAAGTGCATCTTTTTTTTCTTCTGGTCATTTTTTCCCCCTTCACATAGTTTTCAAAGTTTACCTGGTTAGTCTTTTAATGCATTTGGTGATTAAATTTTAATTTACTGTTGAGAACATCTACAGTGTTTTTTGTCAATGCCAAATCCAAGAGCAATTTTGCGAGCATTGCTTTAATAATAGGTTCACATGCACACATTTATAGATAACTGAAAAGGAAATAGGGAGGGCATTGACATCTGTCCCTTTACGTACTTTTGCAACTAGAGAAAAACACACCTGAAATTCCTCAACTCAATGTATTTCAGAAAATCTTACAGCTAGATTTAGTGTTGGAAGGTGCTTTTGTACCTGGAACTTGCAACCTGTACTATAGAGGTGGATGGTGTGTTCCTTTGCAAGGTCTCACCTAGAGCTCTATTGCTAGATTTGACAGCGGAAGGTGCTTTTGTACTCTGGAGCTTGCAACTTCTACTATAGAGGCCAAAGGTGTATTTGTCTGTAACGGCACAACTAGGGCAGGGGTTCACCTGGTGTTCTATTACTAGATCTAGCAGTGGAAGGTGCTCAAGTACTCTGGAGCTTGCTATTTCTACTATAGAGGCAGAAGGCGTGTTCCTCTGCGAGGTTTCACCTGGAGTTCTATGACTGGATTTAGCAACGGAAGGTGCTTTTGTACTCTGGAGCTTGCAACTTCTACTATAGAGGCAAAGGTGTGTTCCTCTGCAGCCCTGGGCAAGGACTCACCTGAAGTTCTATAGGTAGATTTTGTGGCGGAAGGTGCATAAGTACTCTGGAGCTTGCAACTTCGACTATAGAGACGGAAGGTGTATTCCTCTGTGGTGCTACAACTAGGGCGAGGTTTTACCTAATGTTGAATAACTAGATTTGGTGGCGAAAGGTGCTTTTGTACTCTGGAGCTTGCAACTTCTACTATAGAGGCAATAGGTGTGTTCCTCTACAAGGTCTCACCTGGAGTTCTATAGCTAGATTTGGCAGCAGAAGGTGCTCAAGTACTCATTAGCTTACAAATTCTACTATAGAAGCGGAAGGTATTTCCTCTGTGGCACCGCAACTAGTGCGAGGTCTCACTTGGAGTTCTATTACTAGATTTGGCGGCAGAAGGTGCTTTTGTACTCTGGAGCTTGCAACTTCTACTATAGAGGCAAAGGGTGTGTTCCTCCGCAGCCCTGGGCGAGGACTCACCTGTAGTTCTATAGGTAGATTTTGTGGCGGAAGGTGCTCAAGTACTCTGGAGCTTGCAACTTCTACTATAGAGACGGAAGGTGTATTCCTCTGTGTCGGTACAAGTAGGGAGAGGTCTCACCTCGAGCTCTATTAGCAGATTTGGCGGTGGAAGGTGCTTAAGTACTCTGGAGCTTGCAACTTCTACTATAGAGGCAAAAGGTGTGTTCCTTTGCAAGGTCTCACCTGGAGTTCTATTGCTAGATTTGGCAGCAGAAGGTGCTTTTGTACTCTGGAACTTGCAACTTCTACTATAGAGGCTGAAGGTGTGTTCCTGTGCGGTAGTGTGACAAGAGCAAGGTCTCACCTGCAGTTCCAAGATTTGGTAGTGAAAGGTGTATTTGTACTCCGAAGCTTGCAACTTCTATTTCAGGGTTGCAAGGTGTTTTCCTTGGTAGGGGCTCTGCCATTGTCACTGTTAGTCCAGATTTACACTTGTTTCATTGAATTAGGAATAAAGGAGTGTTTTTCTCACTTAAGTATCCTTATCAGTTGTAGTATTGTATCATTTCAAAGATATTTTATTTTAATATTAAAATAGAATTAAGGAACTGAAAGAAATGCTGAGAAGTCTTAACTTCCCATTTGTTAGACAAAACTTGGACGTTAAATTCTCCTAGAGAAAGACAAATGAAGATAATCTATTTCTGTAATCAATGATTCTTTGAGCCAGGGATGCTTCCACTCTTCTCCTATTTCCTTCCAGGTGTCATTCAAAGGAACTGGCCCTTTACAAACTGACAAAGATCTTAATTCAACCATTGGGACCAGAGGTATGTTTTGATTGGTTTTTGTTCTAGCCTTGCAAGTGCTTTTCACCTCTTATCTAGCTTGAATGCTTTAGAGTAATGCAAACAACACCATTACTACTGAAAGTAAAGTAACCAGGAAAGTTTGTATACTAAATTAAATTAATAAAATTGTACACTAAAATGGTGTTAATGACCCATTTTCATCTTGTTTAAAAAGAGTGAAAAATAGATGTGCTCCACCATTATAATTGGATAGTTACAAGTAGATGTACACAGAAAATATTAAGATTTTTTCCCAATATTGGAATGTTATTTGACTTTGGTATACATTAAAGAATGTCCTCATCATTTGGAAGTTTAGGTCATCAGTTTTTCAAACTTCTATAATCAGGGTGACCACAAAAATAGTGTGGTCAATAGCCAGGACTTGATTGAAGAAATACAAGTAAATAACATTACATATTAGTTTAACAATACTTCAAAAAATTCAATTTTGCAGATGATAGTAACAAGAGCATTGGAAAGAAAGTTAAGAAGATGAAGAAGAGAATAAAAGAACTGGACAAAAAGGCAACAAAAGGGGAATCAAAAGACACAGATGACAAAAAGAGGAAAAGAAAGAGAAAACCAGAAGACAACAACAAGTCAAACTTAAATGCAAAAAAAATGAAAGCCAAAGAAGATGACATTGAAATGAACAAAATAAGTAGACGTCAAATGAGAAGGCTAAGAGCTAAAGAAAAAAAGAAAAGTAAAACTAATAAGTAGGAAAATCTATCTTAGGTTTTATTGCAAGTGACCATCTATATATATGTATTTCCATTAAAACATTTTTTAGCTATTTTTCTCTAAAGTAAACTTGAAAAAAGGAAACTTTTTATGGACCTTAGCTAGTTATACAACACAAATGTGAGAGAACGAGTCGTACTGCGACTTGCTCCCTCACATTTTGGCTACAACATTTAATGAACTGAAATCAAGAGTCTTAACCCTTTAAATCCCAAGATCTGATAGTTAATTCTCCCCTCTAGCTGCTACTCATTTCCTCGCTAATTAGTTATGAGAACTTGCTGCTAGATCAAGATAGCAGCTTCAACCTGACAAGATTGAATATTCACATTATCTGTTTGCTGAATAATGTATGGATATTGTAGGGAGAAGTTTTGTGTTAATCACTTCCAGGAGTTAAAGGGTTAATGCATTGTTTTTATATCTCACTCGTAGGGAATTAATTTATCATCACCTCTCTAAAATACTGAATGTCATTGTATAATTTGTTTAGTTTGATTTCAAAGCAACAGGTGTAAATTAAGATTTTTTCACTGATGATGATGTTTAATGTCGTTCTTTTTATTTAAGATTTTTACCTGATGTCCGCTGAATTGTACTCTGTTTGCAAGACAACTTTTTGCTTTAAATACACAACCATTAATACAAAAGAAAGAGAGCCCATAACATGTCATTAACCTTGCTGTTTTAAAATAAAAGATGGGCTTTATACATTGAAGTTGAGTGGTTACTGATCCCTTGCTTAGTTTGAGCTGGTCAAGTGGTTAACCCTTTACACTCTTACATTGTCAGTCATATTCTGTACCCTGTCTTCTTTGCATCCCATTGGATCCCATTTCTTATAGTACAGACAAGGAGAATTTGTTTGACAATCAGGAGCCTCTTAAATTGGAGTTAATTTCCACCATTGTCTTGACTTTTACATTTGATCCAAGGGTGATACTGTAAGCAGAAAGGAGAAGCCAGTCGCAATTTGGGGGTTTTTAAGGGTTCACTGATGGAAACAGCGAATGATAACCGAAATTTAGCATTTTCGTAGACCGTGCTTGAGATAGTGCTGTCAAATTACGCATTTACTGAGCAACAGCAAATGCATAATATTTAGTTTGACGTTCATTGAGCCGTAGAAGGCTAGATTTGTGAAAAATACGACGATTTTTTTGGTTTAAAACTAATGTACAAGCACACAATATTCGTACATTTTATGTGTTTCGGCTTTCAATTATCAGCTTATGTAACCGCGTGTGCCAGGTACACATAGTTCAAGAGTTTGCTACACAAAGGTATAACATAACTAGTGGCTAGATTCTATGTGCATACTACGAGTAGAGATTTCATAACCCTACCTCAACAGTCATAACCTCCAAATCAGTGCTTGCTTCAATACTTGCGAAGAAGTGGTGCTTATCGTTTTTGTAAACTGAGTGAACAACTACCCCTAGCCAACGGTGTACCGTGGGAGGTCTGGGACGGAGTCAACCCTGGATAATCCGACTCGTGATTGAGGAATTAATCAAACTCGATCAAACACTCGATTAGTGATGTAGGTTATTATAGGCCTCGATTCTCGATAAGTCTTAATATAAAGCACGGTGATAAGTCGAAATCCATTTAGATAGTAAATACAGACATGGGAAATAATATCAGGCTCGGAAAATAATATCAGACACGGGAAATAGCAGACAATGAGGAGGTCTGAAAGAGGCCAACAATAACGGACCCTGTTAATTGATTTCCGACACGAAAATTAATTTTTCGATAGGGGAAAATACCCAGACTGAATTTTGAACGGTATGTTACGCCATAATTCTTGGGTTCACACAATTTACTGTGGAACTAAGATATTTCACCAAAAATGGTCAAATACAGTGTTCCCCTATTAATTTCTCCACCTTTGGTGCATTGTCTAATATTACGCCTTAACTGCTCAGTTCACCCTTACTCCGAATTACTGTATTTTCTTGTATAAATTGCGTTAACCTCATTTTCGCTTTAATCGATTGTTCGCAACTTTTGGTCCTGGTTTTATCCGCCACTTTCTTCACCGTATGCCATTTGCCTTTCTGGTCGATCAGGTGTCTTAATCAAGTCATAGGGTCGAAAAGTTCATTTCGAAAGCTCAAAGAAAATTTCACTGGTCTGATTTTCATTTCTGATGTTCTGGAAGCGCGGGTCACATCTTTAAGATCTAAATATCTCCAATTAATCATTCCTGTTCAGTCGTATCCATAAATTCCTTTTGAAGAAAGTTGTATGCTTTTTTATGATCGTGCAACGGAGTTAATTTTCATAGTTGTTTTTGTCGACTTACTTGCAATATTTTCAATGCTCAGTGGGTACTTAGCCGTTCCGTTCGCATTTCGGCTACAAATATTTCTACAAATAGTTTTCTCTCATTTGATTATAGTCATTGCGTTGTCAGTGTTGGGAATTCTTAAATACCAACGACAGCCACACTTGTTGATTAAAAAGAATGTTATAACTTACTGAAATGCTCTGAATCGATCGATCAATCCAGAATTGACAAATAACGTTTTACCCTATGCATGAAATAACAGAAGAAAAAGTGCAAAGAAATTTAGTGAGATCAACAGTAGTCCTTCAATCAAAAGCGTAAATTTCTTAATATACATGAGAAGTTCAGAAAACAAATCAGTGTTGTCCGGGGAAACATGTGGACGCGCTCTTTTACCATCACACCCTTTCTTTCATTGTTCCTCGTTTTGTCCGCCTCTCTTCTCGCCGTTTGAATTCTGCAGGTCTGATTATCATTTCTGATGTTTTGGGAGTGCGAGTAGGATCGTCAAGATCTAATTGTCCCCAATGAATATTTCCGTTTTCTTTGCTTCCATAAATTCCGTTTAGATTTGAACGAATAGCACAGTCTTCCGGGAACCACCAGCTTTCCCCTACTTTTTCAGGACAGATGGAATGCTTTTGATCCCAGGTTCTAAACTTTGAGCCATTATGATCACGGAGAGAATCACTGATAGTCGCATCTGTTAAAAAAAGTAAGATCCACTCATAAATTATTTGAAACTTTTGCGCAATGTTTGTCAAGATGAAGAAAAATGGGAAAAAAAGATTTTTTAATCTCGAGAAGATGAGTAAGTAAAAAAAAGGGAAAAGAAAAACGTGAATCTAAGCATTGCGACATTGAGCTTTAATACTTGCATTACAGGTCAGATTTTCAGACCCTTTGCTGAGTCAGGGACTCGTTAAAGGACATACTACACGAAATCTATTCATTAGTGTAACACGCACATATACATGCGGTAATATGCTCACAAAGTGCTTAGTCTAGACGAAAACGAATACAGGAAGAAATAGTGGAAGTGATTTATTGTTAAAAAGCTCATATGAGGCTTACTTCGATAGTAACGAGGGCTATAACTGAGCTCTTCAGTTTAGTCATTTTGTTGATACTCGATGGACTAAATTCATCTTCTTTACCCTCTGGCTTTGATTTCAAGACCGAGAAAACCAGTCAAGTCCCGAGAGTAAGAGATCTTAATCGTTTTGTCTGTCGACTGATAGGTACTACAATCATTTTCTTTTTCTTCTTCCCCAGAGAGTCGTATACTTTTGCTTCACTGTTTCATTTATTGTTACGCAACGAAGCTACTTCTCATTAATTGTTGCTTTTATTGACTTACTTGCCAAATTGCCAATGTTCAGCTGGTACTCAGCCGTTTCGCTCCCAATTCCAAACCATTTATATTCAGCGTAAACAATTGTTTTAGAATCGACCCCCAGATCCACTCTAAGCCTGTTGTTTTTATTCTTTTTAGTCAGCCGGAGGATCTTATCCAGTCCAAGCCAAAATTCACCATCGAGGAAACTTCCAAATCCATATTTGTAGTCAGCCCAACTGCGGTTGAAATCAACGGAACCAGTTAGTCTTCTCTGGAACACTGTCCAGCCTCCACCTTCTCTTGTCTGGTCACAGTATACATCAAAGGCTTGTGAGTTGTCAGGTTTGATTGTATAAATACCATTGATTCTCTGACCAGATCTATGCAGCTCAGCACAATTTTTAACTGTTGAATAAAAATACGAAAGTTTCGTCAACAAAGTTGCACGTAAATGAGCAGAATGGAAATAAAAAAGCCGAGGATCGTAGATGAGAAAGGAATCTGACTTCCGTCGACCACATCCTATGCCTCTGTGAGACGATTGTCTTTGAGTAAATTTTGATTTGCCGTAGTTTTAGTGCACAACCTCGTACAGGTATGATTTGTCTACACAGCCTGCAACTGATGAAATTGATGCAGAGAAATCGAACGAGTGGTAATTTAGCTCTCCATAACCATGGTGTAAGAAGCTAATGTTACTTACATGTACACGCTGAGGATGAGATTAGAATCACCAACAGTATTGGCCTGAACAGCCAATTAGAAACTCTGAAAAGGGAATTCATCTTATGTAATGTGAAGCTCTCTCTTGCTTTAAGCAACTAAAGGTTATATATAATATGTAACAGTGACAGACTGAAGAAACACCGTCATTTATAGTCTGGTTTGGAATTGATTAGATCTTTAGGCCATTGCTGCAAAAGCTATTTATGGGGGTGTACGAACCTGGTAAACATCACAACTCAGTGAAAGAGTATTCAGAATTGTCTGGGTCGACCACACACCTTTCCGTGGGTGATGCACTTAAGTGGGGCAGAATTTGGGGCAGTGGCTTTCGCGAATTGCCGGTAGGAAGAATGAAACATCTTACGAGAAAAATTTAACTCAATTTGATCCCTACAATCAATTAGCGTTTGAAACCTTGACCATAACCAAGAAGTTGTGCATTGTCGGCTATTGTCGAAAGAATATTTCGTATTAAAAGTCACAAGAAAGTTCTCTTGTTGACTGTTGTGCTGATAATCGAATACCTATGTTGTGCTACATTGAAATATATATATTACTGGTATTTAATAATTAGTAATAGTTATTATCTGATTGAGTTCTCCCACATCATTTCCTCTGCTTGATAATTTGACAGTAATCGTTACCGCGGGATTATAAACTGGGTCATGGGGATAAAGTTATCTCAGTTTATAATTTCTTGTCATCACGAATACGCCACCGCCAGGAGTTTTGTGATGTTGAACTTTCCAGAGTTATGCTTAACGTGGGTGTTAATTCCTTTTAATAGCTAAACACTTGTCTAATTGTTAGAAAGATACTTAATCAGCTGCATTGTTATTCTGATACTTGGACTGAAGGGTTTAGGGTCCAAAAATCACCTGATGTGATTCTCCAAGGGCAATTTTTAGCAGACAGAAGTTTGGATAACTTGAGCTAAAAAATATTATTTCTTCCTGACAAAAAAACACACAAGGATAATAAGGGTAGTAATAATTGCTCCATTTTTCGTTCCATGATAACACTCCATACAAGTTGGGAATTTTTTTCCGTGGTCGTTTCCTCTCACATAAACTAGACCTACAATTCATAAATATGTAGCAACTGTTTCACTATTTCTTTGTATAGACATTATCCTTGAGCGCACGAGAAAACATATTTTCTCAAGTGTGCTATTAAGTTCATCAAAGTGTTACCCTCGCGAGGTTACGTTTTTCATAGAGAATTTACATGAAATACTAAAGATTAAAAAGAGAGAATAAAGGTATTCTTGATTAAAGACCCTACTTCTTATCGGCTTTTGTAGCCATCTTTAGATCAAAGGAAAAGTCGTGCAGAATCCAACGCAGACTTCAGACAAATTGTGTCATTTATCAAAACTATTACACATATCAGGTTGGGACTATTGCGTGCAAATGTCTTGTTACTATCTGTTAATTTGCCGGGATAAATTAATTTGACCCGACTACAAAACGGAAGTGAATTAAAACCCTCAAGGTGCTCGTAATTCAATTAAAGCTATAAAAAGTCCAAAAGAGATGGAGAACATTATGGGGAAGTTCTTTATGACAGTGGTCGACTTCCGGGACTTTTAAACATCAAAACAGCCCGACAAGAAGCTGGATAATTTCTCCCGCTAAATGTATCTTAGTTAATTTTTCTTGAAAAAAACAACAAACACACAAACAAACATACAAAAAACAATTTATGTTGCATGGCTTAGTGATTCGCGTGTTTCACTTTCGTTATGATTTCCGCCGTTGTTTCTAGAGGAGTAACCGGAGTGTGGGCTCGAACAATATTTAATGACCCAGCTTATCACAGCCGGAATGTTTCATTATTTAGTCCGCAAGAATGATGACATCTTAGGCTCGGTTCATCTCTCGTTACTTTCTTGCTTAACGGGAAAAAATACTCCCAAAGGTTATATGGGAAGTAGCCTAAAGAGATCAAGTGTCTAATCCTGACATCACTGACCGTTTTTTATGCCTTAAGGGCAGAAGTCTGGAATGAAGTAACTTTGCAGAATTCAGAATAATGTCGTTCTTATCATGGTTGTTACTAAAGACTAAAAGTTCTCCCCTTTATTTTCTTCCTTTCGCAGTCTTAGTAAAATCGATGCTTGACATACAAAGAGATCCTTCATTTTTTTAAAAACCTTTGGTGGTCTTTATAAGATATAACTCAGCCATTCGTTTACACTTGTGCGGTCAAATGTGACAACACTCGGTCAGTTTCTCTCATATCTTTCTCTCAATATCACTCCGCAACTTGCCGTTATTGAAATACCATCTGGTTTGTTGCGCAGACTGATAGAGTCACTTGGAAATTTTACTCTGTCAGCTGTATAGACTTTGTTTTAGTCAGCTGCAAAAATTAGCTAGTTTATTCTTTATATTTGCTAAAATGTAGACATCACTCCACCAGCTTGTTTTATCATATGGCACGGAAACGGTCATAAGCCGTGTATTTTTGTTCACGAAAGCTAACAAACTACTTGCCAACCTATGACCAATAGTCCTTAGTACAGCCCTCACGCTCGGTTAGTAAGAAGTTGGTATTGACTTATTCGATTGGTTGTTATCATAATACTCTGTCAGTTGTAAGAAATAATTAGCTTGGCTACACTGTCTGTTGCAAGAAATAATGAGCTTGACTTTTCTGTCCGTTGTTTGCACTTATTCGGTCGGTTGTAATCTTCATAAGGCAATTTAGTATCACCAACCGAGTTGAGAATGTAAGTTGGCCACCGTTGACTTGAGAGTTTCAAAGATGACGTTTTGAGGGTAAGTACTTCGCCACAGCAAATGACGAAGGGCTAACGAAGGGCTAACAGAGGGCTTACGCTCGAAGCGTCAGCTTTAAAACTCTTTACAGTGGCCAGTTTACGTTACCAAGTCAGTTGGTAATACAAAATTACCTTGTTTTATTATCCCAGCGACACAGCACCACAGCTTCTTTAGAAACTTACCCCCTGTAATCATGATACACTGTAAGTTGTAGGGACTTTTTCGGTCGCTTCTAAACATGATACCCAACCAGTTTATACCTTTACTCATTAACATCTGTCAGCACATTTCCCATATTGTTCTCTATTTATTTCCCAATAAAATGCTTAGGGCTAAGGTCATCTGTGATTCAGACAGATGATGTTGTGAGGAGAATTAAGATGTAAGTCACTCTTAGGGGTCAAAGGCGTAACGCACTGACTTGGTCGTTTGCAAAATTTATTCTGTCATTTGTGTGACTCATTTGATTTAGTGGGTTGTAAAAACTAACGCTTCAAACGCTTCTAGTCGTCTTCCCATAACTATATGCAGAGTTTTTTTATCCGTGCCAGACTGGATTTCGTTTTCTTTCTCCCAACAGAGAGGCGGTAGCCGCACCCCTCGCTTGCCAGTACAATTAGACCAGTGACTGACTCTCTGATTTTTGGAGGAGGCTCATGGATATGGACTTGCTGATCTATGAGAGGCAAATAGGAAGTAGTTAAATAAAAAGTCAAATAGACTAGCAGTGATTTTAATGGTTGAAGGCCCATGCTAACTGAAGGAAGCAAAAAGTGTCATCTAATTATGTGTAATTACTGTTATTTCTGTTTGAAGCCTATAGATTTTCAGGGGCTGGAGCATCAAATTGCGTGATGAGCCCTTTTCATATAAATGGGGAATCAGAGTTTTTGAAAATACCTTTAAAAGACGTCGATCCCACAAAAATGCACCAACTGCAGAAACAAATGCAGATACCACGAAAGCAATCGTAGTTAGCTGAAAAATTGACAATCCAGTCCTTCTTGCCAGTGTTCGTGATTCAGATTTCAGATCTGGAAAAAGAATATAATCAGCTTATAACAAAGCTATTAATTCTAAAAAACTTCAATTACTTTGCTCCTGTTCAGCTCTTTTTAAATCAGCAACTTCTGATCAGGAAATTCTGCCAATCTCAGGCACAGGGGACGTCCCTTCTGGCAATTTGAAAAGTTTTCACAAGGACAGAGAGTTAAAAGACGCGTTTATATAGGGAAGTAACCATTGTGGTCAGACACAATAAACGTAAGTAAGGCAGACTTTAGAAATGCCTTAGACTATCGACGTTGCCGTCACAGTTGAGCCTATTTTCTTTTATACTTACTCTTAATGCATCTACTTGATCAAACTTTGTAGAATGTTGATGTCTGTGTCGAAACATTAGTTTAAATACATACAGCTAAGAAGGCAAGATAGTGACCTCTGTGTCACACAAAAGCTAAATCCATGATTTTATTACCTAAATCATTGACATGTAAGTTGACCTCGATTGATGCCTTTTCCCCTGCTATGTTACTTGCAGCACACTGATATTTGCCCTCCTTCTTTACTGTTTCTATAAACAGTTGGTAATGAGTGTTTTGCTGACGTCGATCTCGAGTGATCATTGTCCTTGAAGTAGATTGGACATCATATGAATTGTTGTTCTTGATCCACATGACGGTTGACTGAGGATGACCAGTGGTAATACAATTCAAAGTAACGTCAGAACCGATGACAACACTTATGTTCCACCGATCTTTAACAACTTGAGTTACAGTTTGAGTGCCTGATGGGTGGAAGTTGGTCCCAGGGGTGGATTGCGTTGAATGCCGATCATTGCCCCCTGTACATGAGATGCTCGGCATGGGATAACTCTTGGCGGTGCAGATAAAAGTTACACTAAAACCGACAACAGCGCTTTGGTTTGTGAGATCTTCCACATTTTGAATAGGTTCGAGGTCTGAGGAATGACAATGAGGCAATTATTGTTGCTATGATAGCTGCAGGTTCCCAAACTCTCTTGCAAATAGACTAGAAGGAAGGAAGACACGCCTAAGGAGAGGCTTAAGGCAATTAAATAGCTGGAAACGAGTCCTTCCTATTTCCAAAGGTAGTTGGTAAGTGACAAATCAGCAGTTATTTCTCATATTTTAAAGCAGGAACGATCCTAAGTTGTTGCTGTCATTAAATTTCCCTTTCAAGTCAATTTATGCCTTTCTCTTCAATTTTTTGTCTTTTCTTTTCATTTTGTACGGTGATTTTTTCTCCATCTCACTATACTAATATTCTGTTAGTCACTTCAGGTTGAAGGTAATTTTGTTTCATAACCTTCCTTTTGACGAGGAAAAGTTATAAAGCTTTTCGGATAAATCATCTGCACAGTTTTAAGAATAAATTGTCATTTTCAGGCGCAAAAAATGAATGCCTCTTACCTAAATCCTCTGTGAATAAGGAAGACACTCTTGATACCCTTACTCCGGCGCTGTTATTAGCCACGCAGTGGTATTTGCCACTGTCTTCCATCTTAGTTCCTGTTAACAAGAGCTGACTGCGAACGGTTTTGTTGTCTAACAAAATAACCTTCTCCTCTACCCTTGGGTTGGTTTGTCAAGCATATGGATCATCGTTCTTCACCCAAGAGATGGTTGGCCTGGGATAACCGGTGGCAGTACAATTGAAAATTCGCTGGAATTGATAAAAGCACTTTGGTTCTTTGGATATTCAATAATTTGAATGTTTTGGGCTCCTGTAGAACAAAAGTGAGACAGTCGTTAAAGTTTATTTTTGTGAGAACAAAGATATATAAAGGATTTTCAACATTGAAGGTTGTTAAGGGTTGGTTCAAGTGAAGACAGGTGTCTAAACCCCTAACACTCGTTATGTTGTATCGTCAACAGCTTGCGTAATACATAAGAAAAGGCCAGACATTCAGTTATTAGACACTGAGATCAAGAGCGATCAAACTTTATGTAGCCATAATTTTTTTTACAATATTCCGTAAACAAAGAATTAAAATGTTGTGGCTTAAAGATCGTTAACAACACCCAAGAAACTTACAGCTAATAATAAAAATCTCATTTTGACATGACGTGATGGACTGCTGATAGAGTTGTTTCTTTTCTTTCTTTGGTTTTTTCTACTCGACCCGTCTTACTCAAATATTTTTCATGATCTTTGTCCCGCTTTGTTATTTACCTTCAGGACGAATTTCGACTGATTCTCTCCTGCAGTGTGCACGATAACCATTTTCTGCTTCACACGTGTAGCTTCCAAGTTGATTTGCCGTTAGTTTTTCGATCATTAATGTGCATCTATATTTTAACACCATGTGTCTACCTTGTACACATCTGTATCCAGTTTGCTTGTCCTGTGGATCGTACCACTGAATATACTCGGTCCATCGATCGTAATATCCTGCATCAATACTCCTGGGCTGCGCCGTACAAGTCAAGTTAACCGCAGTACCTACAGATAGTTCGTGCCTTGGTGGATTTATGGAAATCTCTACATCAGGTATTACTGGAGGAGGGAGAAGGATAGTCTATTAACATATGTAACATAAAGAGTTTGGCAGCGGCCATTCTGAGCTTAAAAAGATAGATTGCCAGTCCGAGAAAAACCCAAAATACCTCCACTACTTACTGGCCATGGTCAGTTTAGTGTTGCAATTCATGCCTGTGGCTTGAGGGAGATTCAAGAGACCGCTCGTCACTATAAGGACTACCAGAAAAGGTTTAGAAAGATCATCTGGCCAAGTATTGAATTTCATCAGTACACGTTGGCGAGTATCTGTGAGTCTTGTTCAAATAGCCTGCAAGGAATATTGATCACGTAATAAAGAAAAAATGTAGCATTCTTAAACTAGTGAAATTTCATCGTCATGATCATAATCTATTTTTTTAACACAAGTGGTTGAGAAAAATTGCTGACGCCCGAGGAACGCAATAAAGGTCAAATCGTTGAAATTTTTTCAAAAACAAGGAAAGAACGAAAGAAAACCTAAAACAACGACAAAAAAAAAAACATAGAATCGAATTGAGTCAAACTAAGTTGACTCTAATAACATGATTATGGTGAGCTAAGTTGATTATAGTAAATAGATTATAATCGCTCAGTTTGATACCTTTCTTTTTTAAGAATACCGTGCAGTTACATTACCAATATTTTTTATATCTTTTTGCTCTATTTTTGATTTTTCGAGTTAACATTTACTGTGTGTCAATTAAGAAATAAGCTTTGGACAGCCTTTGTAGTCTGGAAACACAGACAAGTTTGGGCGCTAATTGTACATGAGTTTGGCCTTTGTACTGGCAGCAGCATTAGAAACAGAAGCTTATGAAATACTACACCTTGACTTTTGGCGACTTGCTTATTTTGGTAGCTAGTCTTCCACAAAAACTCAGCGAATATCATTGAAAGAAAAACAGCAAAAAACTACAACTTTGACAATCATTACGGTAGGGATTATTTGCTGTAAAAAGCCCTTAAGAAAAAGCTGACTGGCTATCAAGTGAACCTCAGTAAACCCAAATGTAGTTTTGACGGGTTTTGGCGCCCTTGTCGGTTTGTAATTAGCTTCGACGGCGATTTTCTTCTTTCATCTTCTCGTTCTTACTCAACAGATTAAGACGTCTTAATCGTCTATCAAAATACCCATTTATGGAAAGGTATGTCACGAGGTACCTGATAAGTGCATTAATGTTCTGAAAAACACTGACCCCAATTTTCTTTTTCGTTGTCAAATACTTGGTAAACAACGCAAACCACACTAAAAGATGCGTGGCATGCCACTACGTTAATTCTAACGATTCCATGTTAGGTCTCATACCACAGACTTAAAAACAAAATACGAACCAGGTAAGAACTGTCGAATTCTTAAAGCGAAGGAAGCCTAGAGTTAGTTTAGAGGAAAGATTTTGTTCAGCTCTGTCAAGTGGGATTGAGGGTTAGTGTGCAGAGAGATGAAAGTTATAATCAATTGTCGCGTGTGAGCCGGGCTCTTACCTTGACTGTCCTTAGTGCTCCGGGAAAGTAGTGCTGAAGCTTCCTTGAATTACTGGTTTTATTCTCCAACCTACAAAAAGTATCATTTTTCGAGAAGTGGGCATGGAACGCTCTGGATAATTTCGGTTGTTTGTCAAGGATTACTGCGTTACAATCCGGTAATTAAACCGTCAGGCAGCTTTTTCAGGCGCCAATCCACCACGTACATCGTAACTCAACGCTCCGGCTGTCTTTTTTATCAATTCCAAATCATAGCTTTTACTTTAAAATTTTGGGCGAATTAGCCTTCATTACAATGTAGTCTGGAGAGTAAGTGACATGGTGTTATGACAGGAATAAGAGCGATAGCAGAGCAAGCTTGAAATGGCAGAAATCGCCGGAAACTACGATGGACAAACAAGATGTGCGTAAGTTCTATTGATTTTTTTTTTACATGCAAGCTTGAAATGGCAGAAATCGCCGGAAACTACGATGGACAAACAAGATTTGCGTAAGTTCTATTGATTTTTTTTTTACATGCAAGCTTGAAATGGCAGAAATCGCCGGAAACTACGATGGACAAACAAGATGTGCGTAAGTTCTATTGATTTTTTTTTACATGTAGAATGTTCATATTTCGAAATATTTATCGCTGTAAATCGACCGCATTTCGCTCCCCATGCTATTCCTTGTAAAGTGTTCAAATTCTCAAAGGTTCCTTTCGTAACTAAACACCGAGTCACACAACGCGTGATGCTTTCATGAATTACTCGTTTGCTTCTACTCGAGACGCGAGCTTGGGCTGCCTGTGTTATCTGAAGCAAAAATTCAATGGTTATGTGGGACGGTCAAAAAACAACTCAAGTTCTTAGTGGGTGTATGAACATGCCGTTTAATTCTCAACGGGGCATAACCATACCTTTTATTTTATAAGAAAGAACCCACGACCCGCATAAAAACCTAACAACGAAGATCAGTAAATACACCAGCAAAAATTGTAAAAAGCTTGTGATTGCTTTTATTTCCTTTGCAAAGGTCCGCTTATTAGAGATTCGCCCACGTAAACGAAAGCTTTCACTGACAAGTTTGTTTGGATCGGAGGCTTTTAACACCCATAAAGATACAGGTCAAATGATCATCAAAAGCGATTTTGTTGACACAGCCAGTATATTTTTCTTCCCTAAATATGTTTAGCTCTTATGGAGATAGGAAAATATTGAGGAAACTTTGGCACTCTACAGTGGAAGGGTCGCATACTTCGGGATTGTGGAAGGATTAAACAGGCTAAATCGTACCTCCTAAGAGATCCACGATGTAAATTATCTCGTCAATAAGTATGCAAGTTAAGATGTAATGCAATCTTTGCTCTGGCATCCTTGAAACTCGTTCAGCTTATCAAAATAAGCAAACATAAGTCCGGATAGCGTAGTACACATGTGGACTGAGAATCAACCCACTCTTTGCACGCTTGAGGTAGAGTTCTTACGATTTCGAAGACGTATATTTTTTTCTAAGATATATCTAGAGCGCTATTTTTCCTCTCTCCGTAAGGACTGGACATTAAAAAGTGGTGAGACGTAAAATGTCTTTAATTGAAATTCAGCACTCTGATTCCAACCTTTCCGTTTGGACGAAAAGCTCCTGTTTTCGGGGATTGTTTTTACCAATGCTCTTCCTTTTTAGCTTATTCATGCTGGAAGCACTGAATGGGGTATTGTGGTGAAGAAGATGTTGAAGGAAGTTGTCGACCGTGAATGGAAGTAGTCTCGCGTGTTACCCCGCCCCCACTTAGTGAAAGTCAAAATTAATTTCGATGAAGCTCAAAAACTTACATGGAAAGAAATAAAATGTTTTTATGGTTTAATAAAAATAATGACCTCAAATCACGTTTCCGAACTTCCAAAAATGCAACTTGTATCGAGTAGCCGAAATGTTCACACCTAATTTCTACAGGGAAAAGCGAAGCGTTGCTTTCGTGACTGGCCATTTGTTTACTTTTCTGGTAGTTTTATCCCTCATCTGTTTGGTGATTACGCAAATATTAATATGTGAAAATCAGACTGCACGAAGGCTTGAAATTCTATTAAGAACGATTGTGGCCGCTTTGTTTAAAATCAAATGCAGTGACCACTTTGTTAAAAACAAGAGATATCATAAATCGGGCAAGGAATATTTCATAATAGTGCAAATGATGGTGAAAGATGAGGGCTAATAATGTTTTGCTGTTAGAGCAACATTTGATACCTGATTATGACCACCGGCCCACCCCCCGCCCCACAAACACATACACACACCAACAAAAAGGACACTGACTGCCAAATGACCTCTACTCATCCCACCTCCAGCCTACACAACGGCTTTTTTCCAATTCCCATCGCGAAGAATGCACACGTTTTCTTATCACACAACTGCCCCCAAAATAAAAGAAATTTATTCTATAAGTCTTAAAAAATCACATAAACTGAATTCAACTGTACCTATATTCAGCAAGTCCAAGAAATCAATATAAACTTAAGCCACGATATGAATGAGCTGGCTCCAAGAGCCCTTTGATTGCTTTTGCTTTGTTTTGTTTTTTTTCCCTTTCCATTGACAAATAAGAATGTTTTTTCTGCTTCACTAAAAGTATTTTTAGCACGATTCTTTCTTGCTCGTGTCCAACCTTCCCCTTTATATTTCAAAGGGTTGAAATCTCTGGCCCCATAACTCTATACTTGAGAGGCTATCTCATCAGATATTTGGCAATGTTTCATACAAGATTTAGAGGGAGTTACTAGTTTTCGAGCTAAGCTCGAGAAGACACTCACGTAACTTCCTTGGTTCTTTCTAAATGCTTCGTAACTTATCTATTTCTTGTAGAATGCTTAGTCAAGACCCATTCCATTCCAGCCGTGGAATTGCATATCTTGAAATAGACACGATTGACTGCTCATCGCTTCCGCTTCGTTTCCGTTTCCTTCAGCGGTAAGTATCGTCGATCATTTACCAAATTTCTTAGTCTGACAATTTAAGCCTTTTCACGGTTTTTGCTTCTTGGCCCTTTGAGCTTACCGAGAAAGCCTTTTCTCACCGTAAAAAGGGTATTTTCACCGTTGGTTGACAAGTAAGCTTATAGATGTCAACCAACAATGATTTTATCATCACATTATCCGACCCGAAAGTGATTGTTTGGAGAAATGTCACAAGCTTGGGGCATTTGGGAATTATTTGTTCACGTGATGGCTCACCATTGAGTCGACGTGGCTCAATGGTAGAGCTTCCGAGCATGGAATCTGAAGGTGTGAGTTTCGATCCCTCTTGTGGACTCGGAGATGTTTTCTTTGTCCTAACTCCGTGACAAGACAGATAAACATTTCAGTCTGTTCTTTATTAATAATATTGTTCTGTCGAAAGAGGGAACTCTCTTAGGCGATCAAATAACCATTTGATAACCATCTAATAACCATTTTCAGAGTGACACATTAGTAATGACTGACAATTCGACAAAATAGGCGGAAGTCCCCATCAAAGTCAATTGACTCTGATAACAATGATGATGACAGTCTTCTCTGGATTACTCTTGCCCGGACGACCAGTTTACACGATCAGAAAGTTATTTTTGGGTTCACACAATTTACTGTGGAACTAAGATATTTCACCAATAATGGTCAAATACAGTGTTCCCCTATTAATTTCTCCACCTTTGGTACATTGTCTAATATTACGCCTTCACTGCTCAGTTCACCCTTACTCCGAATTACCTTATTTTCTTGTATAAATTGCGTGAACTTCATTTTCGCTTTAATCGATTGTTCGCATCTTTGGTCCTGGTTTTATCCGCCACTTTCTTCACCGTATGCCATTTGCTTTTCTGGTCGATCAGGTGTCTTAATCAAGTCATAAGGTCGAAAAGTTCATTTCGAAAGCTCAAAGAAAATTTCACTGGTCTGATTTTCATTTTTGATGTACTGGAAGCGCGGGTAACATCTTTAGGATCTAAATATCTCCAATTAATCATTCTTGTTCAGTTGTATCCATAAATTCCTTTTCAAGAAAGTTGTATGCTTTATTTATGATCGTGCAACGGAGTTAATTTTCATAGTTGTTTTTGTCGACTTACTTGCAATATTTTCAATGTTCGGTGGGTACTACAAATATTTCTACAAATAGTTTTCTCTCATTTGATTATCGTCATTGCGTTGTCAGTGTTGGGAATTCTTAAATACCAACGACAGCCACACTTGTTGATTAAAAAGAATGTTATAACTTACTGAAATGCTCTGAATCGACCTCATCACTGTAATCCAGAATTGACAAATAGAAATTTAGTGAGATCAACAGTAGTCCTTCAATCAAAAGCGTAAATTCCTTGAAATACATGAGAAGTTCAGAAAACAAATCGGTGTTCCCTCAGGAAATATGTGAACGCTCTCTTTCACCATCACACCCTTTCTTTCATTGTTCCTCGTTTTGTCCGCCTCTCTTCTCGCCGTTTGAAGCCTGTAGGTCTGATTTTCATTTCTGTTGTTTTGGGAGTGCGAGCAGCATCGTCACGATCTAATTTTCCCCAATGAATTTTTCCGTCGTCTTTGCTTTCATAAATTCCGTTTAGATTTGAACGAATAGCACAGTTTTCCGGGAACCACCAGCTTCCCCCTACTTTTTCAGGACAGATGGAATGCTTTTGATCCCAGGTTCTAAACTTTGAGCCATTATGATCACGGAGAGAATCATTGACAGTCGCATCTGTTAAAAAAGTAAGATCCACTCATAAATTATTTGAAACTTTTGCGCAATTTTTGTCAAGATGAAAAAAAAAATGGTTAAAAAGATTTTTTAATCTCGAGAAGATAAGTGTGAAAAAAAGGGAAAAGAAAAATGTGAATCTGAGCATTGCGACATTGAGCTCTAATACTTGCATTACAGGTCAGATTTTCAGACCCTTAGCTGAGTCAGGGACTCGTTAAAGGAATACTACACGAAATCTATTCATTAGTGTAACACGCACATATACATGCGGTAATATGCTCACAAAGTGCTTAGTCTAGACGAAAACGTATACAAGAAAAAATAATCGAGGTGATTTATTGTTAAAAAGCTTATATGAGGCTTACTTCGATAGTAACGACGGCTATAACTGAACTCTTCAGTGTAGTCATTTTGTTGATACTCGATGGACCAAATTCATCTTCTTTACCCTCTGGCTTTGATTTCGAGACCGGGAAAACCAGTCAAGTCCCGAGAGTTAGAGATCTTAATCGTTTTGTCTGTCGACTGATAGGTACTACAATCATTTTCTTTTTCTTTTTCCCCAGAGAGTCGTATCCTTTTGCTTCACTGTTTCATTTATTGTCATGCAACGAAGCTACTTGTCATTAATTGTTGCTTTTATTGACTTACATGCCAAATTGCCAATGTTCAGCTGGTACTCAGCCGTTTCGTTCGCAATTCCAAACCATTTATATTCAGCGTAAACAATTGTTTTAGAATCGACCCCCAGATCCACTCTAAGCCTGTTGTTTTTATTCTTTTTAGTCAGCCGGAGGATCTTATCCAGTCCAAGCCAAAATTCACCATCGAGGAAACTTCCAAAACCATGTTTGTAGTCAGCCCAACTGCGGTTAAAATCAACGGAACCAGTTAGTCTTCTCTGGAACACTGTCCAGCCTCCACCGTCTGTTGTCTGGTCACAGTATACATCAAAGGCTTGTGAGTTGTCAGGTTTGATTGTATAAATACCATTGATTCTCTGACCAGATCTGTGCAGCTCAGCACAATTTTTAACTGTTGAATAAAAATACGAAAGTTTCGTCAACAAAGTTGCACGTAAATGAGCAGAATGGAAATAAAAAAGCCGAGGATCGTAGATGAGAAAGGAATCTGACTTCCGTCGACCACATCCTATGCCTCTGTGTGACGATTGTCTTTGAGTCAATTTTGATTTGCCTTAGTTTTAGTGCGCAACCTCGCACATGTATGATTTGTCTACACAGCCTGCAACTGATGAAATTGATGCAGAGAAATCGAACTAGTGGTAATTTAGCTCTTCATCACTATGGTGTAAGAAGGTAATCTTACTTACATGTACACGTTGAAGATGAGATTAGAATCACCAACAGTATTGGCCCGAACAGCCAATTAGAAACTCTGAAAAGGAAATTCATCTTATATAATGTGAAGCTCTCTCTTGCTTTAAGCAACGAAAGGTTATAATATGTAACAGTGACGGACTGAAGAAACACCGTCATTTATAGTCTGGATTGGAATTGATTAGCTATTTAGGCCATTACTGCAAAAGCTATTTATAGGGGTGTACGAACTTGTTAAATATCACAACTCCGTGAAAGAGTATTCAGAATTGTCTGGGTCGACCACACACCTTTCCGTGGGTGATGATGGGGCAGAATTTGGGGCAGTGGCTTTTACGAATTACCGGTAGGTATCTCAATTTGATCCCTACAATCAATTAGCGTTTGAAACTCTGACCATAACCAAGAAGTTGTGCATTGTCGGCTATTGTCGAAAGAATATTTCGTATTAAAAGTCACAAGAAAGTTCTCTTGTTGACTGTTGTGCTGATAATCGAATACCTATGTTGTGCTACATTGAAAAAGATATATATTACTGGTATTTAATAATTAGTAATAGTTATTATCTGATCGAGTTCTCCCACATCATTTCCTCTGCTTGATAATTTGACATTAATCGTTACCGCGGGATTATAAACTGGGTCATGGGGATAAAGTTATCTCAGTTTATAATTTCTTGTCATCACGAATACGCCACCGCCAGGAGTTTTGTGATGTTGAACTTTCCAGAGTTATGCTTAACGTGGGTGTTAATTCCTTTTAATAGCTAAACACTTGTCTAATTGTTAGAAAGATACTTAATCAGCTGCATTGTCATTCTGATACTTGGACTGAAGGGTCTAGGGTCCAAAAATCACCTGATGTGATTGTCCAAGGGCAATTGTTAGCAGACAGAAGTTTGGATAACTTGAGCTAAAAAATATTATTTCTTCCTGACAAAAAAACACACAAGGGTAATAAGGGTAGTAATAATTGCTCCATTTTTCGTTCCATGATAACACTCCATACAAGTTGGGAATTTTTTTCCGAGGTCGTTTCCTCTCACATAAACTAGACCTACAATTCATAAATATGTAGCAACTGCTTCACTCTTTCTTTTTATGAACATCATCCTTGAGCGCATGAGTAAACATATTTTCTTAAGTGTGCTATTAAGTTCATCAAAGTGCTACCCACGCGAAGATTACGTTTTTCATAGAGAATTTACATGAAATACTAAAGATCAGAAAGAGGAAATAAAGGTATTCTTTATTAAAGACCCTACTACTTATCGGCTTTTGTAGCCATCTTTAGATCAAAAGAAAAGTTGTGCAGAGTCGAACGCAGAATTCAGACAAAATTGTGTTATTTATCAAAACCATTACACATAAGGTTAGGACTTTTGCGTGCAAATGTCTTGTTACTGTCTGTTAATTTTCTGGAATAAATCAATTTGGCCCGACTACAAAACGGAAGTGAATTAAAACCCTTAAAGTGCTCGTAATTCAATTAAAGACATAAAAAGGTCCAAAAGAGATAGAGAACATTATGGGGAGGTTCTTTATGACAGTGGTCGACCTCCGGGACATTTCAACATCAAAACAGCCCAACAAGAAGCTAAATAATTTCTCCCGCTAAAAATATCTTAGTTTTATTTTCTTGAAAAAAACAACAAAAAACATACAAAAAAACCAATTTATGTGGCATGGCTTTGTGATTCGCGTGTAAGGGTAGTAATAATTGCTCCATTTTCGTTCCATGATAACACTCTATACAAGTTGGGAATTTTTTTCCGAGGTCGTTTCGTTTCACTTTCGTATGGGGTTGGGCATGATTTCCGCCGTTGTTTCTAGAGGAGGAACCGGAGTGTGGGCTCGAACAATACTAAATGACCCAGCTTATCATAGCAGGAATATTTCATCTTTTAGTCAGCAAGAATGATGACATCTTATGCTCGGCTCATCTTTCGTTACTTTCTTGCTTAACGGGAAAAAATACTCCCAAAGGTTATATGGGAAGTAGTCTAAAGAGATCAAGTGTCTAATCCTGACATCACTGACCGTTTTTTATGCCTTAAGGGCAGAAGTCTGGAATGAAGTAACTTTGCAGAATTCAGAATGATGTCGCTCTTATTATGGTTGTTACTAAAGACTAAACGTTCTCCCGTCTGTTTTCTTCCTTTCGTAGTCTTAGTAAAATCGATGCTTGACATACAAAGAGATCCTACTTTTTTTAATAACCCTTTTGGTGGTCTTTAGTAGATATAAATCAGTCATTCGTTTACACTTGTGCGGTCAAGTGTGAACATCACTCGGTCAGTTTCTCTCATATCTTTCTCTCAATATCACTCCGCAACTTGCCGTTATTGAAATATTATCTGGTTTGTTGCACAGACTTATACAGTCACTTGGAAATTTTACTCTGTCAGCTGTACACACTTCGTTTTAGTCAGCTGCAAAAATGAGCTAGTCTATACTTTATATTTTCTAAAATGTAGACATCACTCCAGTAGCTTGTTTTATCATATGACACGGAAACGGTCATAGGCCGTGTATTTTTGTTCACGAAAGCTAACAAACTACTTGCTAACCTATGACCAATACTCCTTAGTACAGCCCTCACACTCGGTTTGTAAGAAGTTGGTATTGACTTATTCGATTGGTTGCTATCATAATACTCTTTCAGTTGTAATAAATAATTAGCTTGGTTACACTGTCTGTTGTAAAAAACAATTAGCTTGACTTTTCTGTCCGTTGTTTGCACTTATTTGGTCGGTTGTAATCTTCATAAGGCAATTTAGTATTACCAACTGAGTTGAGAACGTAAGTTGGCCACTGTTGACCTGAGAGTTTCAAAGATGACGTTTTGAGGGTAAGTACTTCGCCACAGAAAATGACGAAGGGCTAACGAAGGGCTAACGAAGGGCTAACGAAGGGCTAACGAAGGGCTAACGAAGGGCTAACGAAGGGCTAACGAAGGGCTAACGAAGGACTTACGCTCGAAGCGTAAGCTTTAAAACTCTTTGCAGTGGCCAATTTACGTTACCGACTCATTTGGTAACACAAAATTACCTTGTTTTATTCTCCCACCGACGCAGCAGCACAGTTTCTTTAGAAACTTACCCCCTGTAATCATGATACACTGTAAGTTGTAGGGACTTTTTCGGTCGCTTGTAAACATGATACCCAACCAGTTTATACCTTTACTCATTAACATCTGTCAGCACATTTCCCATATTGTTCTCTATTTATTTCCCAATAAAATGCTTAGGGCTAAGGTCATCTGTGATTCAGACAGATGATGTTGTGAGGAGAATTAAGATGCAAGTCACTCTTAGGGGTCAAAGGTGTAACGCACTGATTTGGTCGTTTGCAAAATTTATTCTGTCATTTGTGTGACTCATTTGATTTAGTGGGTTGTAAAAACTAACGCTTCAAACGCTTCTGGTCGTCTTCCTATAACTATATGCAGAGCTGTTTTATTCGTGTCAGACTGGATTTCCTTTTCTTTCCCCCAACAGAGAGGCGGTAGCCGCACCCCTCGCTTGCCAGTACAATTAGACCACTGATTGACTCTCTGACTTTTGGAGGAGGCTCATGGATATGGACTTGCTGATCTGTGAGAGGCAAATAGGAAGTAGACATAGTTTGAAGCTACACTGGTTTGCAGATTTAATGAATGTAACCGAAGAAGTTACAATTCATAGACCCAACGTTTCGACACTCCTGTCTAGTGCCTTCATCAGGGGTGATCTAAACGCTGCAACAAGAGGTCCTTTTATATGATCACTAATTAGCGGCCTTTTTTCTGACGAGGTGTAAATAGGCGTCAGGAAGCAGACCGCCATCGTCACGATTTAAAGGAGCGTGGGCGGAGTTAATGTGCCAAGCCTCCAAACAAAGGCGCTGGTGGTAACGCCGATTAGTAGTGATAATTTTAGAATTATCCCACCCAATTGTATGGTTGGTTAGGCAAGTATGCTCCGATAAAGCTGAATTTTCCTTTTTGCAAAGAAAAACCGCTTTTTGGTGCTCTTTTAACGGTGTACCAAACTGGCGTTTGGTCTGTCCGATGTATTCGTTATCACAGTCATTGCAAGGAATAGAATAAATGGCGTCGGTTCGTTGTTCTTTCGTGACAGGATCCTTAGGTTTGGCGAAAATATGCCCCAAAGTCTGAAAAGGTTTTTGAGCAACTTTAACGTTGTGGCTATTCAAAATTCTCTTGATGGGTTCAGTAACACCCTGTATGTAAGGAATAACAACAAAACCAGTCGCTGGTTCCCTTTCATCAAGAGCGTTACTATTTGTAACTGGTTTTTGGCAGTTACGGAGAAAAGTTTTTGTATTGTGACGATAAAGTTTTCGCCCTAAACTGGAGGACTGACTCTTCGCGGACGGAACAACAACAACTGGGGGGAATAACTCTGTAGAGACGACTTGGCAGCGAGAACGGAAACTCGTCACGATTTCCTGGTACACGGGGATCTGCTTCGAGCGAGCTTATACGGACGTCAAGGATAAGACAATCTTTGGTTCCACAGTACTTTTATTCTAGGTCAGGCCAACAAGCGACATGACCTCTAGCATACTCTAGTTTGTAATCATCAAAGCTGTACAAGGTACTTGCTTAAGAAGTAACTGGTGTGAGGTGCTATTGTTACACAAATCGCTATATTTGAATAAGGACACAAAGGAGCGGAAAAAAGTCTCTTTGAAGCTTAACAAAAACTACTTAAATATTCCATCTGTTTCTACGATGGAAAGAATCTCAAAATAAAAAAGACGGATGCAATAAACTCTAGGCCATTAAAGTAGGAAACCTAGGTGCGAATTTACAGCTCTGATATAGAAAACAATACCTATCTTAATTGCAGTAGCGCAGCTCAGGAAATAAAAAAACGGAAAAGCAATTAAAAGTTTCTGCTTATTTATACAAGATTGGTTTGGAAACCATTGCATGAAAAGAAATTAGATTTACGCGTTTAAACTCAGCTGCTATCTACCATGAAAACCAATGTTTCCAGAAAGACCATTAACACTTATATTTACCTAAAAAAACCCATGTACTAGATGACAAAAGTGCCGACAACCAGGTGCATATGATGAAAGCGAGTAACAACAAAAATCTATTCAAAAGCTCCTGTGGTTTTTATGCATTTTTTGATTTATTAAAATGAAAGGACTTGAAATGGTTAAATGTGAAAGTTTACGAATAAATATGTTCCGAATAACACACACGGGAAAATCAGTAAATTTTCCCGTAACAGTATAGCCATTTGCCTTTAGGACATTGGAAACATATTTCCTCTCCTCAGCCTTCGAATCGAGTGATGATGGTAGACAATCAGCCCTCCTAAGTAAAGTTTTGGCTACAGACTTTTTATGGCAAATAGGATGGTGAGAATCGAAAGCGAGGTATTTGTCGGTGTGGGTGGGTTTACGGTAGACACTTGTCTCTAAATTACCCTGAACCCCTCTAGACACATTTAAATCAAGAAAGGGCAAATGTCTATCCTTTTCACGTTCAAGGGTGAATTGGATCGACGGCTCTACTGAATTCAAATGCGACAAGAGGCGCTCCGCTTCATTTCCGGATACCGCAGAAATAACATCATCGACATATCGTTTCCAGAAAAAGGGTTTAACCGGTGAAGTGGCTAAGGCCCTTTGTTCCACGTCTTCCATTACCATGTTAGCAATGACAGCAGAAACAGGCGAACCCATAGCTGTACCAAAAACTTGTTGATAGTATGTGCCGTTATATGTAAATTGCGTGGTTTTGAGGCAAAAAGACAGCAGATGAATAATATCCTCCACAGACAAAGAAGTTCTTTGTCCTAGGGAAGCATCTTCTCTGAGTCTTTCCTCCGCAACCTTAACGGCAAGATCAACTGGGATTTTAGTGAAGAGCGAAACAACGTCGAAAGATACTAATTCTTCACAAGCGTCAAGAGTTTTATCTCTTATGAAATCCGTAAATTCGCAGGAATTTTTGACAGTGTAATCAGTATTCCCAACAACAAAAGTAAAAGTCCCATCCACTCTAATTTGCCCTGTTTTCCGTATGTCGTCTTAAATCAACCCTGAAACAAGCATGGCAGTCTCTTAAATTCATATATTTTTCACTTCCTCCAAGTGCCTAAAAGAAGCTCTGAAAAGTTAAAATTTTCTAGTTTGTCGTACAGTGAAAACAAGAGATTTAGCGAAAACCATCCGATATAGATAACCTGCCTTAATGTGACCTCTTACTTGGAAGCTAATCATTTCTTTTACAACGGAAATCATCTTGAGGGTTTTCATGTTTACCCGTCATATATTAGCCTTATGCTCTTACTATAAAAGGGGAAAACGACACACGCATACAAAAAAAAAAAAAAATAATATTAATTTAACCCACTCAGTACTAATACTCAGGGAAAGAAGCACGAAATGAGAACTTTTAATTGAGTCAGAAACCAATAGGTTCCCGATTCACCTTGCTTTCTACTTTCATTTGTCACATATGGAAAGTAGTTTGTAAAAATATGTCATGTTAAAAGTCTGTTTAAGATTTCGAGGAGGAATCATCACCATGACAGATAGAACTAAAACAAAGATTGATAAGTGTTAGCCTTTAGCTTGATCCTTTTTCGCTCTCCGGGCAGGATTAAATACACTGTTCGAACAACCCACACGGAAATATTTGTTAATGAGGCAGGGCAAACAAGTAAAGAAAGGAAACCATCATATGAGTGATAACCAATCATCTTTTCAATACTTGCTAGTTTTGAACTTTCTACAGGACAGAATGCGGGTTAAGTTTATGTTAATTGGCATTGCTTTCAATTTAAAGTCGTCACGATATTGAATCAAAGGCACAACTACCTAAACACTCATTTAATTACAAGTTCATAGAGCTCCCATGGCCGGCAGGACAAATTTCTGGTCGAGGTGTTAGCTTTTATCAGCTGAGTGCTGCTAATGTAAAGCACCTTAGCGATGGAGTAATTGAAATGAGGCTGAATTAATGCATTATAGTAAGTGAAAAACCCGAATAAGTTTGAGGATATGGCCAGAGGCAATCTTTTCTGTTTTTTTAATTTAGTGAATAGGAAAGTTCCCACTTAATTTTCATGAATATGTAAATCGAGAGATTTCATAGTAGAGACAGGGGATTTGGTTTATTTTTCTCGTGAGACTCTCAGGTAGATTAAAAAGTCTTTGTCCTGAACCAATTGATAGAAATCCCGTCTTCGCTAAATTCAATAAAAGTTTATTGGCTACAATCCATAACGAAATTTTCCCTTCATTTCAGATTAGTGAGGAAATGTGGATTTTGATGTGTGATTCCACACTTTGTGGAGTATAATTAACCTGCTACGTGTCACTGACCCAGTCATAAATTCGTTATTCAATTTTTTTCCCACAGAGCTTATCATGATCGCTTTACTTATTGATTCATTTGTTCAATTTCATGTTTTTGCGAGGCACGGGAATGGCCCGAAAATTCCAGAAAAGGATAAGACACCGCTTTAGCGGATATAAATACAAGAATACGACCTTGCAGCTTCTGCAGTCGTTTGTACATGTTGTATTGCTTTACAATCTGTATCTTTTTAAAATACCTGGAACGAGCCAGTGCATCTCATAATGAAGTCCTTTCAAATAACTAATAGTTTTCTGCTCGTAACTCTGCGTTGATTCAAAGTTTTAGCAACAACGAGTACCGCTCCGACGGACTACAAAAATAGGCCTGGAAACTGCTTGAAACAAGGTAAAAGAGTAAGGTAGTGGCTTGTTATACAGAGAAAACTTTTTTCTTTTGTTAAAACGTTTAACGCCTTTGCCACTCGTGAGAAAGAAGAGGTTTATTCGCAAATTCCGTGAATTGGAGTTGGAATTATATATCATACATTTTATTTTTCTGAACCCTAGAGACTGGAGCGGGAGATTAAATCAAACTGGTAAGGTTGAAGTTGAACAGTAATTCTCAGTATTTTGCAATTTCTAATCAACTCGCAAAGCAACAATACCGGCAAAGCTTATCAACCAAAAAACAGCTGGTGGCTTGGACATGAAGGATTTTTCTCCAGTTAAACTGTGTGAAACGGTTATGCTCTAACTCAGATGCTCCTGAGGTTGTTGTTGCACTTGCACTAAGGAGTTTGAGCAGAGGCGTCCCAAGCTCACATCTCGAAAAAGACAAAGGATTAATTCTCGGACACATATGTATTTATTCATGAATACGTCACGCGTTGTGTTACGCGGTGTTTGGTTTCGCGAGGAACCATTGACTTAATACGTTATACGGAATAGTTTGGGAAACCATAGTTTGGGTTACCCCACCTTTACACGTTTAAATGGCAAACTGTCACCCCGGCTGACCGGGTTACCCTACCTGGTAGACCAGGTAGTTGAGAACATCTTTTCGTAATTCTATCGCCAAAAGCTTAATCCATTTGAAGGTTTAGCACATGCTGAAAATTAACTTTACTCACAAAGTACTTTTACTGAAGAGAAATGTATGCTTTCGAAATTAAATTATTTTACACGCAAAGAGGAACGCAGTGTTTATAAAAATCGTTTTGTGAGGTCTTGTGAGGTTGAAAAAGAAGATTTGAGTGTAAAAAAGACGAGATAGTAATTCGTTTTTGAATGTGAAGCCCTCAAACTTGTGCAACAATTTGTTGCTAAAAATGACGATTTTAACGGAATTTTGTTATTTGTATTTTTCTCTGAAATAAAAAGATATTTTTCCCAAAAAAGTATCCAGTGATTTTAGTTATAGTCTAGCCTATCTAATATTAAAATAAGAAAGAAATCGAATTTTTCATCCTTGCCGCGAAATTTAGAATTTGTCTGATTTTTACAGACAAGCGCTCTTAAATGTAATTATGATCATGATCTCCTTGACCTTGACAACCATCTTCTCGCTTTCTACAAACAAATAATTTTTTATTGGCAGGACGTCGCAACGGCCACACCTAAAAATAAAAACGAGGTTCTCTCACAGCCAATCTGGAGTAACCGATTTTTAACTGTGAATAAGAAAATGGTATTCTTTCCTCATTGGTATCAAGCAGGAATTCAATTCAATTCTTTTTGCAATGCAAAATGTAATTTTTTACAATATTATAGCATTTTTTCTTCTATTCCCCAAAATTGGAAGAAAGCATTGCAAGAAGGTTCCAAAGACCCAGTTACGCCTTCCACCTCAATTTGTTCATTGTCATGCAAGACAATATATAGTATGCTGCTTGACCTTGAAGATCTACCTCCAACAACTTCTGAGAAAAAAACTTTTAGCGTCTGGCGTCGAGAAAAGTGACGACTAAAATCTACCTCCTACCATTAAAAGCCACGAGAGAAATTAAATTGACGATGTTTCAATACGAAATCATTCACCGAATTTTACCAACGAATAGCTTGTTACACAAAATAAAAAAAGTTACCTCGCCGGCCTGTCCCTTTTGTCCTTCCGAGTGTCAGAACCTGTGGCATTTTTTTATAAACTGCATGCACGCAAGTTCTTTTTGGAATAGATTCTAGGAGTGGTACTCAATCTCTAGTAATACGAAACTGCTGCTCTCAGAACTATAAGTTATATTTGGAATTATTCGCTGTCACACCTACTGTTTAGTCCTCAACCATCTCATTATTTTGGGTAAATATTTCTTATATGTTAACGCTTGAAATACCATAACGTACCAATTTGATGATTTTGTCTCACTTGTGCGCGAAAAAATTAATCTAGCAAAATATATTGCAGTCACTTGTAATAAGGAGAGGGAATTCAGGAACAAATGGAAATTTTTTCTGTCTTTAATTGTATTGTGTCCTCTTCAAGGTATTTCTTGTCCTGTCGTTTGGAATGTTCTATACAGTCGTGGTGTTAATGGAAAAGAAGTTATCTTACGGATTTTGTTTTGCCGAGAAAGCTTTCAAATGATAGCGAACGGCGAGGACAAGTTTCTACCTCTTTCTCTCTTCAGTCATCTATCACAGCATTTACTCTGTTCATTTACTCTGTTCGCACTTTGTCGAAGAAGTGTTGTTTTAGCCCAGGAACGAAGTGGTAGCCTTTCCCAAAATTGAAATTAAATGAGATTGAGTCAGCGATGTCCATGTTTACATTAAGTCTGACGCGGTTATATAATTTTGACAATATTGTCATGCAAGAACCCGTCAAACATCTGAGAAGTAAATTACGAGCCGCAAATGTGTGGTGCGAACAAACTGACGGGTAAAATGGAATTAGTTCTACTGCTGAATGAGGGAACTTCATTGTTTAGTCATGGCACATTTCAGCGCTATGTTTTCGTGCTTCCTACTCGATTCGTACGAACTTCAGGGAATAATTTCAATTGTCTCACAAAACGTGGAGCCACTCTCTCTTCTCTCAACATCTCGAGGCGTACTTACCACTCGGGTTATGATGAACATGCTTGCGATATGATAACTTTTTCCTAACGCTGGATACTGAAAAATCAGTCTCTGAAATCGATAGTCATCACATTCTGCAAGAAGCGTCTGAGCTGCGATCGTGTAATTAAACGGGGTCTTGGCAATTTGAGATTTTTGAATTCGAGAGCCGTTTTTGAGATATTGGATATTTTCTGTTGATATTTTCTGTTGAATTCATTGAGGTACAATCTCGGAATTTCTTAAGTGATTATGAACGATAAATTCGTATCGGCACCATAATTTAGGGAGGTTTTGATAACACATCAGTTTACAATTCGTGAACCATTTCTGTAACCTACTTGGATATTTTCTTTTTAATTAATTGAGTCATACTCTCGGAATTCCATCAGTAATTAAGAACGAGAAATCCGTACATGTAGCTCAAGTGAAGCTTTCCATACGACTTTAGGAAACTACATTTGACTCTCGACTAAGATAACGCATTGATCATTATATTATTTTGTAGCCCCAAAAGCCCGGCTTATGACTCTGAAGGTACTGAACTTGATATATTTGATACACAAGGAAGCCTTGAAGGAGGAAGGTTAGAATAAAATGATTGCTTTTACGACCGTATATTGGCACCCGGTTTACATAATTATGTAGATAATTGCTTAAAAAATACCTATTATAGCTTTCTTACGTACTAGGTAATATGCTTCTACTTTATTTTTATTGTAAGCGGTTTCTTTTTATGTACCATATATCCATTCCTTTAATTTCCTCCTTAACCTGCCTGCAAATAATGAAATTTTAGGGTTTCAATTCAAGTGTGAGAAGATAAAACAGAAGTGTTGCAGAGTTCTATTTAGAGGTGAGATCATCCGTCAGTAAACTAGTTGATGTCTGTGCTTCTCCTGAATCTTTAATATTATTGGCCTGGTCTTTTTCACAAAGCCTCTTTTATATCTCTGTGTGCCAGTCAATGATTAAAATCTCAGTGAATCGATATGCCATATTTTAGCAGTCTTTTTAAATTGCATCTTTAAGTTTTTTGCATTTACTATTTTAAAATTCATAAATGGCATTCCCTGAGATATTACACATTTCTTAAACTGAAATCTGAATCATGAAGTCAACTTAATTTCAATGAGTTTGAAACTTCATTGCACATAAGAACACTTTACTGGAGTATGTTACATTTATTTGCTGTCTTTCTGGTACATATCATTACATAACCCTTTAGCTTTCAAGATTTCATTAGGAATTCTCTTTCCTATCCGCCATACAATTTATGTGATGTCAACCAATTATCCCGTAATTGATATTTTTCTTTATTCTCATTACTCGTCTGCTTGATATTGCACTGATAGTGTAAGGAGAAATTCAGTCTAGGTCATTAGTGGGACTAAAACAGTAAAAATGGGGGATTTCATTATAGTGTAATGATTAAAAATTTCTTATGCTTTCAAATGTAATAAAAAAATGTGATGAGAATCTGATGTAATGTAACAATGGAAAAACCTGTTGATGGTAGCTTATGTCTTTAATGTTTAAATGTCGACGGGAAATGCATTTCTTTGAAAGCTAGGATACAGAAGTTCTCAAAGCTGATAGAAATAAGCTGTTTGCAAGTAATGAAAAGCAAATTGACAATCGTACCTTAATGCTTGACATGCTTCACTCAAACATGTCAGTTGTGTGTACCTACCATTATAGAGGTGTCTTTCATGAAAAATATTTTTTGGTGTGGCTGTTGTTCTTTGTTGATCTTTGTAGCCAAAAAAGCTGGTAAAGGCACTTAACTTCAGTTTTTATGAACACAAGGCACCCTCCAAGATGGAAGAGTTGAAGACCATAGACTGATGTTTACCAGGTTGTTGCACTCACCACAATTATATATTCAAGCAATAATCTACATATATAAAACTGATTACATGATGCCTTTAACCCTTTACACCGTAACATTAGTATGTATATTCTCCATACTGTTCTTCATACATTGCTTATAATCAGATGTCAGCTGTTAAAAGATAAGTACTAAAATAGATGACCATAAGAAAAAGTACACATCTTAAAAAAAAATTACACTGAAGTGGTGGCATGATCGATTTGTGATATTTAGAACAAAAGAAGCAGGCAGCTTTTTCTCATTTGTTAGTAAGTTTATTAGAGTTCGGATTCTACATTCTAACTAGGTGAGATTACATTTATCCACATCATGCTTCCTTATGGTTTGTTTACATGGAAAGGTAATTGCTATTGTAGCTTCCTACTAAAATCGTCAGTTCCTTTACTTTGACAGCCCAAGCTCATCAAAACACTGACATCAAGAGCGATCAGCAAATTAAAAATAAAATTTGTGTTCAATTCTGTTTTCCCTTCCCTTTCGCACTATAACATGACCTTTACGATAAAGCTAGCAAGAAAAGGGATAGTCCCAATCCTCTCTCGGCCAAATCGATTTGTTTTGGTATTTTCTAAACTAATCATATGCAGGAAACAATGGAGGAAAAACTGTCTATGGCCCGGAATGTTGATTTAAATTGCACCTGGGGTGTTGCAAATCTGGTTTCAGAGATTTCTGGAAGTTTGGCTTGTATTCGGCGAAAAATGAAAAAGAAAACAGGTCTCGAATCGAACTGGGAGTAACTAATGACGAACCTGTCTACGTTGTGTATGCATGGTTTGAGATTGGGGACTAGAATACTACATACCGACTGAACCTTAACAATATTTCAAATAAATCAATCTCTTTTTTCAGCGTATTATCATTATAGTGTCCGTGGGCATTGTGATTGAATACCCAATCCCATCTTGGGCCCGTCTTGCTCTTACTGAATAAGCCGCCTGATACCGCGCAAGAAAAATAATTGCGTGGAGCGGACTTACGTGGTCCGTAAATTTTTGGAACATTTCCCACAAAAACCGGAAAATATAAAAATTTAAACGCAGTGATATGAAAACATGGAGACAGTTTTGTCTCCGGAAAAAAAAAAACAAAAAAAAACATGGGAAGTTAGTGTCAGCCTTCGAGCAAGAAATGAATTTACTTTCGTCGAAATGTGTCAAAAACATAAAGAAAACCTGTCAAATCCCTCCATTTTTCAAAATTGTCAAATAAAACGTGCACGCGCCATCATAGCTAGCTTTCTTTCACAGCGAGCTCAATATAAACAAGTCATTCTTGAAGTATTTTTCATTGTTAATCCATTATTGACCATTATCGGTCATGATAGCTGGATATTAGCCTTGTTCTTTAGAGAAAATCTGCCGATATCCAGCCATTTTGACCTCACGATTGCTTAATACCGGATATTTATCGTCTTTGATTTTATTACCCGCACACGTAGAGTATACATGAGGTTAACCGACTAGCGACAAAGGACTAATAATATAACTGACAATCGACAAAAATTGCCGCCTAGCAACTATAAAATACTGACCTATGACAGAATTATCAACACTTGTTTTCAGAAAGAAGAGCTTTATAGCTTTGGGGGGTAAATACTTTAAATTCAAGGTTCATTTAATTATAGAATTTCGTGTCAGGGTATTTACTTTATGGTCGGGGAGGATTGCGGGATCATTACAATTCAACCAGAACAGCGTCCAGTACTCGAGCCCACAAGACCTCCTGCTATATTACGGCGAGCTGTTTACGGTATTCAAGGGTGCTTCCATGGGTGAATTTTTTCGAAAAGGGTGAAAATGTCGTAATTGTACGCCACCACAATCGGGTTCCAGTGGTTACCTAACCTCAAGAACATACGTAAGAACATCCCCCAAAACTAACGCACTTAAGAGCAATATTTGAGGATGACCTCGTCATCATGACGCAAAGTATCCTGATAAGAGTTTAACTTTGAAGAATTGGTACTTAAGATCGGGGCCCTAGTGATGGGAAGTGCATTGACACACGCTGAGGAGGCTGATGGTATGATAAAAATGCGTGGTAATGTCAAACATCAACTGTGTTCATCCGCGTAGAGGAACAGAAACTCCCTTGAGCCGCATCTACTGGGACTTTTTTGGAAGTACTCCCAGTGCAAGCGCTCCTGCAAACACTGAATTGACCAGTGGATTTCAATTAAAACGTACATGTGGATAATTCGGTCCAAAAATAACAAGAAAGATAATAATACGAGCTACGATAAATAGCATAGATACTGATCTCTTGGCTGAGCGAAGGTGACTTTCAAAAAAAAACAAAAAAGAAGAAAAAGATATACAATCGTAGAAAGACTGCCTTCCGAGAGGGATCATTTTGGTTTTGTTTTTATTTAACTTATTTTAGAAGACGACCTATTCTGAAACAAGGCGTAATTTAGCGATAATTATGGCAGTGTATATCGAAGAAAATTAACCTTTATTACTTGAGTACGAGCTCCAATTTCTTTCTCATTTACGAATGGTTTTATTTTCATATCTTCCCATGGTAAAAAGATTTACGTAAAACAGATATCACAGTTATGTTATATTTGGTAGGCACGACAGTATTCCTTTCTGTCTCAGGCTGGTGTGTAACTCATTCGTGGATTGTTCCATAATTGTTTAGGGCTACTTAAAAACAGATACATGATTTTGAGTTGAAACAAACGTCCTTTTAAAAGTACAGTTTGTGAGTGTAGCTCCGGTCATTGACAAAAATAAGTAAATTTACAGTTGGAATCAATACATGTAGAAAAAAAGATTGATAATAGTTACTTATTTCTGTATGGTTTGATGAGGTCTACAGCAAAGACCTAATTTATCTCAGTTTGTAGCCCACCATTTATTTTCGCGCGATGCTACTGTGTAGACAACACAGCTTCACACAAGCACCATATAAGGTAATAAAAGATTTTTTTCTTGTTTTAGTATTTTGCGTTTTCCATAAAATTCAATAAGCTCTGATGCTAAGCAATATCAGAAAGGCATCAGAATATTGCTGATTGACTGAATATTCAAATTGTGCGTTTGGGCTGCTTGACCGAAGTTGTTGATTAAGCCGTGTTGGTCGCGCATGCACTATGACCTTTTCGCGACAAAATATTACTGAATGACATTTATGCCAATGATCTCGACAATTTCCATTGCTTTTAGAACTCCAGAAACATTAACGTAAACTTCAGGCTCTCCAAACATATTTTGCACCTTTTTGTTGTCTTAAATGTACAAGGTTTAACCGACAACTCTATCGAAATGTCCTTAGCCATTGAAAGACCGACGGAGACAATAAGCTATTTAAAATTGTTTGTTCACAGCATCCGGCGTCTCTCGGAATCCAGATTTGAGGGGTTGTTGATCTCAAAATATAAAGAAGAAAAACCTTTCTCCACGCTACCCTTTGGATAACTCGACGTAGTGTTACTTATCTACTGAGCGCTTCTCGACAAGGATTAGTGTTCAGCCCCTTGAAAAATTCCTCGATCCTTTATACCGTACTTAGACAAAAATGACTGTGTGTTTCCGAATGTTCGGCTTAAAAAAAAAACAGACCTCTTTCAAAACAGTATAGATTCATCGCAATAACATTTTTGTAGTCTCTTCGGTTCATATTTTTAGCACTTTCCTGTCAAAGTGACCTTGACAGACCTGTGTACTTTAATTTCAGCTTTACGTTAGGATGAATCATGAAATATTCGGTTCTATCAGTCAACTCAAGAAGTTTGTGACCTCTGGAAACTACTTTCTTTAGTTGTGCAGATAATTCTCGGGGAAAAGACATGACTGCTTATTTTGATGCTTTGACAACTGCCAAGGAAAACTAGTTAATAAGATATTTTGATGACGCAAACAGGAGAGGGTGGTTCGATTATGAAAATACTAAGAAGACTAACTTTAGAAGATGTGGTTGACAGAAGGAATTTCACTAGTGTGCTACAACGTTAGTATCACCTCTTACCTGATCACGAAATTGAAAGAACTGAAGTGATTCTAACAGTTGAGTGTCGTTCAATATAACAGCTGAACCTTATAATTTTTTCCACGTTCACTTCTGAAGTATTTGCACAATTAACAGGATAGCGTTACTAATGATCACTTGGTTCGACCACCTCTCTTAAACACAATATTTAAAATGTCCCTTCTATCTCTCTTTTTAAATCTAGACTAAATGATTGGCTCCTTTCCTTTTTTATTCAAGTACGTATAGTTCGCTGATGTTTTTGCTCGATGTTTTTTGTGTGTCTGCGTAATTCAGCTCTTTTTTTGTTTTGGTCTTTTATATCTTAATTATGTCCCGTTAATGGTAGTCCATGCATAAGAACTATATCCGTAGTCTTAGACAGGGGTAGCACATTATCATTGCCCCCATGGTTTCCAAATGAGCTCCCCCGCCAGGAAAATTAATGGGATATATTCACATATAAATGTTGTAAATATTGTTACTATTTTATGGCAAATAAATCGATCAATCATCGAAAGAATTTTTTTGGTACATAGCGGAAGTGATATCGCTCAAGTTCCGCTTAATCGACATCTTTGTAACATCCTTTCTCTGGACCTGCTTGTAATTCTGTTATCATCTGTTCGTTGTCAGATTTGATTCAAGGTAATTGCTATTGTAGCTTCCTACTAAAATCGTCAGTTCCTTTACTTTGACAGCCCAAGCTCATCAAAACTGACATCAGGAGCGATCAGCAAATTAACAATAAAATTTGTGTTCAATTCTGTTTTCCCTTCCCTTTCGCACTATAACATGACCTTTACGATAAGGCTAGCAAGAAAAGGGATAGTCCCAATCCTCTCTCGGCCATATCGATTTGTTTTGGTATTTTCTAAACTACGTATCCAGATTTGAGGGGTTGTTGATCACAAAATATATAGAAGAAAAACCTTTCTCCACGCTAGCCTTTGGATAACTCGACGTAGTGTTACTTATCTACTGAGCGCTTCTCGACAAGGATTAGTGTTCAGCCCCTTGAAAAATTCCTCGATCCTTTATACCGTACTTAGACAAAAATGACTGTGTTTCTGAATGTTCGGCTTCAAAAAAAAAAAAAAACAGACCTCTTTCAAAACAGTATAGATTCATCGCAATAACATTTTTGTAGTCTCTTCGGTTCATATTTTTAGCACTTTCCTGTCAAAGTGACCTTGACAGACCTGTGTACTTTAATTTCAGCTTTACGTTGGGATGAATCATAAAATATTCGGTTCTATCAGTCAACTCAAGAAGTTTGTGACCTCTGGAAACTACTTTCTTTAGTTGTGCAGATAATTCTCGGGGAAAAGACATGACTGCTTATTTTGATGCTTTGACAACTGCCAGGGAAAACTAGTTAATAAGATATTTTGATGACGCAAACAGGAGAGGGTGGTTCGATTATGAAAATACTAAGAAGACTAACTTTAGAAGATGTGGTTGACAGAAGGAATTTCACTAGTGTGCTACAACGTTAGTATCACCTCTTACCTGATCACGAAATTGAAAGAACTGAAGTGATTCTAACAGTTGAGTGTCGTTCAATATAACAGCTGAACCTTATAATTTTTTCCACGTTCACTTCTGAAGTATTTGCACAATTAACAGGATAGCCACCTCTCTTAAACACAATATTTAAAATGTCCCTTCTATCTCTCTTTTTAAATCTAGACTAAATGATTGGCTCCTTTCCTTTTTTATTCAAGTACGTATAGTTCGCTGATGTTTTTGCTCGATGTTTTTTGTGTGTCTGCGTAATTCAGCTCTTTTTTTGTTTTGGTCTTTTTTATCTTAATTATGTCCCGTTAATGGTAGTCCATGCATAAGAACTATATCCGTAGTCTTAGACAGGGGTAGCACATTATCATTGCCCCCATGGTTTCCAAATGAGCTCCCCCGCCAGGAAAATTAATGGGATATATTCACATATAAATGTTGTAAATATTGTTACTATTTTATGGCAAATAAATCGATCAATCATCGAAAAATTTTTTTTGGGTACATAGCGGAAGTGATATCGCTCAAGTTCCGCTTAATCGACATCTTTTTAACATCCTTTCTCTGGACCTGCTTGTAATTCTGTTATCATCTGTTCGTTGTCAGATTTGATTCAAAATCAAAACACCATTTATTTGGGTTTTAGCAATCGCGAAGAGTGTCCTGATAGTGACTGTTATTATGTTATTATCCAGCACCATTAGCGGACGTGCTTATTCGGTATGTGCGGCCCTAGAGTGATTGTTTGATCGGAAGCACTAAGTACGTTAAAGTTCATTTGAGACATTATTCTGGCCAACATGCTTACTCATGCCTACCGGTAGTGAATATTAAAATATTTACTTTACAGAGTCGAATGGAGTTTCTCCGAGAGAGTTGACCAGAGTTATAAAGAGTACGTAAGTAAGAGTTGGTCAGAGGCGATCAGTCAAGTGGTTACAGAAAAGCAAAGTGGGAAAAGTAAATTTGCTGTAAGTAAAGTTGTATATGATAACGCATGTTTTAAGGGGAAGGCCACATCAGTCACAGCAGCCGAGTTCTACGGCACTTTCACCCTCAGCAATATTCATCTTCCTGTGAATTTAACTGTCGTCAATTCATAAATTACATGTCTAGAGCAGTTTGTTTTCTCATGGGCAGGTGAAAAACTTGCTTGTTTTCATTAGCCACAATTCGGACGGATTTCACTGAATATTCACTTTCAGATCTCGATTTATACTAAAAAACTATCTGTAAAAGTATTGAATTCGATCTGCGAATATTTAAAATTTAATTTCCTATTAAATGTGGGTTTATTCAACAATCATGCCGCTTATCCCGATATGCAGTTAATGATATGAATCTCTGTAAAACAGAGATTTATTCATTGCTTCGTCTGCTTTTAGGCTGTGAGAGGAATTGCCCTTTTGCCCGAGCCAAAAAATACCTAGATAAATCTACCGGACAAATAAAAATATTCCCTTCAAAAATCGTACTAATTTAAGTTTTTGAAAGTTTTTAAAAGACCTGACAATTTGGTTTCAATGCTAAATATTGTGCTTCCAAGGTATTAAGACCTATTAAATTTTCTAGCGCACTATATCAATATGTTGATCATCCCAGAAAGCTACCACGCAAAGCTTTCCGGCTAGTTTAGAATAGCGCATGTTTGGACCCGTGTGCTAAGTTGTAATGGTTTATATATATATATATATATATATATATATATATTGTTGTCGGCAGACTGTTTCTACTATTCTGGGATCCGAGCCATACTGCTAAGCCAGGAACTGTGCTGTCGTTTGTTGTGGAAATTTATCGGTGTTAAGTCTGTCTGGGTGGATTAAGAAGATACTTGAACAAAAGCACCAACTTGTCCTGTAACTTTCTCCCGGTTGTGGGTTCAATAATTGTCCTGAGTATATTGAATAACCATTGTTGATAGACTGAGGACGTACTATTTTTAAACCGCTTCTTTGAATCAATAATCCTATATATAAGTTAAATTGTTTATCGGTTTTCAAGACTATTTTTTTTAAGTTTATCAAAACGGCAGTCAATGTTACCCCTTGCGGACTTCTCTTATCCGGATTATTGTTTTATTTCATTATGAGTAGTCGAATTGAGCCCATTTCGGAAACAGCACCTGGTGGCGTCGACGATTTGTTTTGCCTTGGGCAACCAGTGTAATGTAATCGTTATTTCTAGATTATTCTTTTACGTCACTAGAATTGGCTATCAGTCAACACCGTTGTAACTCTGAACTTCGGACTGACGAGCATGAAGTGGCTATGTGTATAAAATACATCTTGTATTATATGCTATTCTCAACAGCCTCTTTGCATGTGAATATGATGGCGAATGGAAAAGCGAGGTTGATTTTTTTCCCTCTAACAATTCCCGTTTGTTCGCTTCAATGGCACCTGTTAATGTTGTCGTTCTTCCACCGAAGAGCTGAAGTTAAATGAGAATTCAAACACAAGGGAGTTAAATGCGACGTTCACTCATTGAATTGCTTTGGTATCCGTAGCATTGAAAATGTCCAATGGATTACCCAAGATTTAATTGAAATAGAGCTCAGAACTTCATTGTTTACGACGTTTTACAAAATACAAATTGTTTTGGAGAATTCAGACAGTAATGATTATAATAAAGTTCGGATATAGCGCGCCCTGTCATTGGTCGAAAGAGCGTGCTCTATCAGAGTGCAAAGCATAGAGCAGAGCTGAAGCTGTTACGCCATCTACCAAATTGTACTGCGTCCGACCTTTTCCGGGACCGCGTTAAAGCTTTTTTCGCAAACAAAAAGGAAAATTTCGGTGCAATCCAGCCCGCAAGTAGCAACCGAAAAACCAAGGGTTTGTAAACATGCCGGTCGCCGTAATTTACGTCATTGTGACGTGAGCAGAGACGAAAATCCTCCAAGGGAAAACGAAATAGACAGTCCGAGTTCTGAAGGTTTTCACGCTCAGTTAGATTGCAAGCTTACGTACGATAATAAAAATCAAACACATCGAACACTCGTAAAGTATATACAGTTTCGTGTTAAGAAACAAAACAAAACAAAAGAACAAAAACAAAAAAAACAAACAAAAAAACAGAACAAAACAGGAATGATGAAAAATATTGGCAAACTGGCATAACCGTTAAAATTCATAGCAATCATGAAGGTGCCTACGTCTCGTGTTTCTCTCTACACTTTGTTCGCGTTGAAACCGCTTCATGCATGCTTTCCACCAAACAGAGCATAGTCAAGTTCTCTATTTGTTAAATGAAAGTTATATTCATCAATTCGATTTGAAATCAATTCAAATACCTCACTTTTTAAGTATCCTGAGTAACTTTCTACTAACTGTATGCATATATAAGCCATAATTTGCGGCTATACGGGGGTCCAATGACCATGAAGGCTTGGCCGGACACACGAACAGGAACAGGCGAAATTGTGAAAAAATTGAAAATTATTTGTGCAAGGTGAGAAAGGTGGGCCACGGATATAGCTCCCTGTCAACGGGAAGGATGGGAGAATACCGCCGTCTCACACACTTTGCTAAACAAACATAAAATACTTTCTTACAGGGAATTTAATAGCAGGGATAAACTTCGCCTTTGATTCCCTAACGCTTTGATTGGATTAGCTGAAATCACGTGGGTTTTGCTTAAAAAAAAAAAAGAAGTAGAAAAAAATTGAAAGCTAATGAACATCCCACTATCAGTACGATTATTGAATCACTCTAGTATTTTCTGCTGGTAGTCGCTAAAGTAATTTTACACTATTTATCTTCTATTGTACCTTTAGTTATCGAATAAATTGTCTAATTTTCACCGTGGAGGAGCACTGTTTAACAACGATATCATCCTTCGCATATAAAAGACAATGTCAAATTAAGAATCGATAGTATACTAATCTATTCATTTAGAATCGATTGCACATTTTTCTGTTTCATGTTACGTGCATGCCAACATAGTTAACTCAAAGCGTTGCCAAATGCACACTGTATGCGTATCAACCTTTCCTCTTACTCGAACTGCTATTACGCTCCTAATGATCAACAACCATTTTGGTTTCGTGGCTTGAGTAGCTTCGTTGCCACAATACATAATAATCTTCATATTTGGGTCATTCTATCACTGTATTAAGATTACTTTCCACTTTCGCGGGTAACCTTCAGAAAAAAAATCGTACGCGCGCTAGTTTCTCTAAAATCCTAGCAAACTATATATTGGAAGAAAGCCTAATAAATCAGGTTATGATAGAAATATAATTTAGGCGGGTTTTCATTTTAGGAAGTGTTAGGGGCCGGCAAGGAGTGAAACGACCGAGGGTTCTTCTGTTGTATTTATCGGGTATCGGATGCCACAGCAACAGCACAAGGGCTTCCTAGTCTTATTCACAAGCCATCCATCAACCAAAGAGTGTAATGCTTTTTCGATTTTCTGATCGGTTGTCTAGATATCGGCATCTAAAGTTGAATAAGCTAAAAATATTACGAGGCGCGTTTGCCCTTCGTCAGAACCAAAGACGTGCTGACACTTGACGTGCTAACACATTACAAAGAGACAGAGACCTTAATTCCCGAGCCTTTTATCGTGTCGTTCACCAGGCGTAAATTTAAGATTCGTAAAAGGAGAAGCGCTACACCGCTTAGGAAAGAATTCGTTACACTCCACGTTTAATAAGATAGAGTTTCAAAATGCGCTTAAATAATAGAGGATACTATGATGAAAGTTTTTAGAAACGTATCTCTGGAGTTATTTTCTGCGGGAGTTAAAAGCTGGTTACTTGAAAATATAGAAAATAGCTCACAAAAGAAAATATTCCCTTTTGTGACACAATCTCATCTGGCTTAACTTTGCCAAACCTCAACAACACACAGGTAGGGAAATTAATGACACCTTTATAATCAGATCACAAAGGAAATCCATTAAAAGATATCCTGTAAGGTGGTGTAACCCGCCTTTCCATATAATCTCTTATTTTATCTCGATCACGTTTTCACCCGCCAGGGTGGCTTGCCCTGTCAGCCGAGGTTGCAATTTACCAAGTAATCGTTTTAAGGTAGGTTAACCCGCCCAGCTAGGGTCGCGTCCATGTTACATTTACAAGTGAGCCGACAACCCAACCCCAGGATCCCGTGGCTGTAAGATTGTTATATATTTATATTTATATATTTCGACAACGGCTAGAAGGTCTACCCCTCCTTGATGTAAACGGGCCCTCACTTTGACTGCAGGAAATTCAAAATCGTTAGCGAATGGCATGAGTTGCACAGGCCATTCTAACGTTCAAGTGCCTTTTGCAGTTCGGCTTATCTAGCATGTTGCTTTGCGCAATGAAGAGTAAGTAAGTAAGTAAGTAAGTAACTTTATTTAGCCACATATCGCATATGAGCGAATAGCTCGTTTAAATGCTAATGTGCCATAAAAATTTGACATAATTTACATGTATAAGTAATAAGTAATAGGTGAGAAATAAAAATTAATTATCTAGAATGAATAATTGCTATTAAAGTAATCAATAATTTAATAAAAGGGAATATCGGTGACTAGACCATTTGTTTACAAAACAAACAGCTGCAGTCATACGATGAGGACAACTGTATGTCTTGCAAATTTTTCCTAAATATAGAAAGGGATTCCGACATCCTTATTTTGTCTGTCAGATTGTTCCATTGTTTGCTAGCCTGGTACGTAAAAGAATGTTGCATATAAGATGAGGTTGGTCTTGGAAGAACAACCTTAAGATGGCCACGTAGGCTGTAACCATTACTTCGCAGAGAAAACATTTCCTGAATGTAGTTCGGTGTCTGGTTATGAATACTTTTATATACAAGTATAAGTGCTTGTTCTATGCGTCGATGTTCTAAACTTTTAATATTTGCAGTTTTCAATAACCCTTCGTAAGCAGTCGATTTAGAATAATTGAGAAGAGTCCTCAGAGCGAATGCGTTGGTTGACTCCAGTTTCGCAAACAGACCCTTACTTAGACCTATAAACAGTGGTGATGCATATTCGAAGTGAGGGAGAATGAAAGCTTTGTACAATTTAATCATCACATCTGAGGGTATAAATTTACGAATGCGACGGAGAATTGAAACTTTTGTGTTCACTTTCCGGCAAACTTCTTTAGTGTGTACGTTGAAAGAGAGTGAATTGTCGATGACTACTCCAAGAAGCTTGATATGTGTAACGTAATCCAGTTCATTACTGTCAATAACAAAGGGCGTTGGTAAAGTTGCTCTGTTGAAAACTATGGATTGAGATTTACTATGATTGATCGCCAGAAAGTTCTCACAAAACCAGGAAGCGAGTAGACCAACGTTGTTTTGTAGATTTATTTGCAAGGTAGATGGACAGAAGTTTGAAGAGTACCCAGTAGTGTCATCAGCATAAAATCTTAGAGAGCACGAAATATCTGAAAAATTCACATCGTTCATGTATATATTGAAGAGAAGGGGGCCCAAGATTGAGCCTTGAGGAACTCCACACCTCACAATTTGCCAATCCGACAAAATACCGTCAGTCTTGACATGTTGCTTACGGTCAGTCAAGTAAGAACGTAGAAGTTGTAAGGCGTCTTTAGTTACACTATAAGCTGACAGTTTTGCAAGAAGCAAATCATGATTGATAGAGTCAAATGCTTTGGAGAGATCTATGGTAATTGCTGCAGAGTGTTCGCTAGTTTATACACCTCAAGAAAAAATCAATTAACCACATGACCCAACGCCATTGTCCGGCTGGATGTTGATTGATGAGCGAGAGCTTGTTTCTTTTTAAATGCAATCGGTAATAACGAATTCGAACTTTTTCTCGAGACATGTAAATCAGAATCAATTAAAAGCAAGTTCGCAATAAGGTAGTTTCAGTGATGATTTTGGATATATGGTAGTTTTACTTCTCTCTATTCTTTCGATATCAGGCGTTCACTACATAATCAGCAGATAGTCGTTTCCTTAGGGAATAGGCAAGCTCGAATGATCGCAAAAAGTCGTATTCACTTCTTTATCATTTTTGACAATTTTTCACCATGATATCCCTTTAGGGGGTCAACTCTGAGAGCCAAAAGGATTTGATTTACCGCGGCTATCACTAAGGTTATAGTTTAAGTCTGATAAAAAATCGACTCGTATTTGGTGGCGCGAGAATAAAAGTAGCAGCGTCTGGTACATACCAGTACCAACACGAAAGTCGATGTGTAAAAACGGAGTCATTTAGTCAGTTACTGAAAGCGATTTCAAGTGAGTCCTTCCAATCACATTGGTAAGGGATCATTTTTTTAAGGAATTTTCTAAGATTGTTGTTCTCCGGGCGAGCACGGTGAAAACCATGCGAAGCTGAGTGAAAAACAGGCAAACTAAGCGAATATGCGAATTCTATTGTCCTCACAAAGAAGTTCGAACGAGATCACGCCGACGAACTTTTTTTTTTCCATATTATTTTGATTCGTTTACTTATTGTTTTTTTTTTCATTTTCACACAACGTCAAAACTGAATGTTGTCTGTTTGGCACCCTATTACATGCTAAGGTAAAAAGTGCCAGTTTTTATCAAGCTATACTGTGCGAAACCATTCCTGGTCTAAATATTCCCTCTGCCGCTTCCTATTAAATCGCCACAGCGATCTGTTTTTTCCGTTTCTCTCTCAAATCCAATTTTCACTACTTCGCAAGGAGAGAAATGAAGAGAATTTTAGAAGAACTTAGAACCGTCCAAAATTTAAATCACATTAAAGCCTTCCGAAGTTAATGAGAACTTGAGTACTTAGTGTCCTTTTCATTGATCATCACATTGATCATCACATTGATCATCACACGCATTCTTTTGTATTTGATTGAAACTTATCCAAAAAGCCCCCTAGGCCAAAATAACTCTCAACGAGCAAGATTTTCTCTAACAGTAATTATGAAGAAAGGTCACCTGTGTGTGTCGCCGGCTTAATTTTTCCGCTAATTTAAAACTCCAGCCAGATTTCCGCAAAATTTGATATCTTTGTCTGAAGGATGCAATCAGGTTGATCAGTTTAAGATAATCCAAACTAAACCAATTTCCTCTCTCTCTCTCAATTCGATCCTTAGCGAGAACAGATATGAACTCGGCCTCAATTCTGGAAAGCGCTTTGTCATAAAGCTGAGTTAAATGGTCTTTTTTTCCACCCTGCGACAGTCCTTTTTTAGAGCCGTTTTTCATCGTCTTCGTTCACCTGTCAACAATGTCGATAGTTCAACTTTCCAATTTTGATCATGATTAAATGTTTCTTTCAGAATGTTATATACTTAGAACTTGCTTACCCAAGCATATGATCTGATGCCAAAAATATAATGGCAAGATTAACCTTCTCCTATGAGGATGGCTAAAATTGTCCAAATCAAGTCATGGCTGGTTTACCCTTTCCAAACATTCGAAATGTAACTTACATTGCATGGACTTAGGAAAAAAGGCCAAATTACAGCATCTGAATCATTTTAAGGCACGCAAAATTGCTACCGATTTTAAACCAAACAATTGATTAAAATTATCAAAAGTACGTAAGTTTTCCGCTAATTGTAAACTCGAGATTGCAAAAGAAATTGGATGTATTCGTCAGGAGACGGTTAAAACTAGATTGACCATTTTTTCAACGAGGACTTATGGGATTTGACATATACATAAAAGGAGTTGTAGTTGGTAGCGTCTTCCTCACTACCATCAAAGCGATTAGAGAGAATCAGCCAACCTATCCATTGGCAACCTCTGTCTTTCTGAAGTTAGTCCTGCAGGTCGTCTTTAAAGTAGGTTGAAATTTTCTTTTCGAGTAACTGTAAGCACCTGGTCAACAAGAATTCTTTTTTTTACCAAGGAGTTCTACTTTGACGCTTCTTATACTTTTTTCCTCTTCCTAACCGTCTGACTCAGAACCAATCATTAAATCACAAATCATGCTAAACAGTTTTTTTTTACTCGAGCGTTTTTGTTTGTTATTTGATTTATTAGACAGATTTTTCTATATTTATGTATATATATACATATATTTATAATTTCCGTTCATTGACGTCGACGGCACCACGCAAAGGTGGTGCTTAGTATATATATACATACCCGTTTTCAAAAATTTTGAAATTTGAAAATACTGACTAAATATATATGCTCTTTCTTTTCTCATCAAAAAAGTGTTGACAGAATAAATTAAATGAAATTTTTTTAAAGGGGAGAGCACAATAACTGCTGTCAAAATTTCCTAAGACTTTGTTTCACCTCCGCACAATTTTTTTTCGCTGCAAGTGCCTTCAAGTTATCAAGTTAAAGTGGGTGAAAAAATGGGAGTACGATTTAACTGTGGTAAGGTGACAAGTTTTCCAGCTAAATACGCGTGTATTGCATAGATTATGAACCAATGGTCGTTAATCATTTCTTGACGGTCAACGAATGGGTGGACAACGCAGTAACTTTGCAAAGGTTTTACTGCATATTTCAATGATGATAATAAGAAAACAACAAGTTTAGGAAAGCGGTATTCAGTAGTAAACTCTAACAGATGTACGCACCGAACAGTTAAGTCATACCGTTGAGTCGCACAGAAATGGACAATTTGCAGTATCATTCTTGCCATTTCGCTGTGAGGTGGACCTCCTTTTTCATAGTTATTTCTAACTTTTGCGGCTTTAATGAAGCAGTCATATGACACCAAAAATAGCGCTGAATATGATGAACAATTTATATATGTATATATTTATATATTGAAATTCTCATGATTGGCTGGAGATTTTAGTTTTTAACAGCTTCTTACGCATAATGTACCAGGCATAAACAAGAAAGTACACTCCGCTGTTATTGTACATGTTCCACAAAATATGTTCATTTTGCGATTCCGCTTTGCCTCGACGAAAGCACGAAGTACTGCGTTTAGTTATTGTTTAGCTTTGTTCGTGTTTTGAGACCTTTCCGGCACGGACATCGTTCAATATTTCACGGTTAAAATACTTTTTAACGTGGCTAAGCGGCGAATTGAATTTGGTATTCCACCATAAGATTGTCCCAAGCGAATATTGCAGCGGGTTAAAGAGACTTCCCATTTAGTTTTGTTCTCTGGTAAGTTAAAACGCGAATCCAGAATTTTCAAAGCCATCCGATGTCATAGCGAACGAAAAATGCGCCTTAGACGTACGATCTATTAGTGTAAGTACCACTGCTGATAGTCGTCATGACCGTGGGAATAAAGTTTGTCTTCAAATTTCTCCACAGCTTAGCGGGGTTAAGTCCTAAAATCAGATTTAGATAAAAAAAAAAAAAATCGGTATCGGTGATTTTTGAGGCCGTCTTGCTGTGACAGACAGGGGTTAGTATCTTTGGTTAATCCTTAAAGGACGTCTTTTGATTGACCGTCTCGAATATTCAGTCTCAAATAATCCTTCTGGCAGTGAAATCTAGGGAACACGAGCCAACTGATAACTTGCGGAAAAATTTCAAAATTTTAGATCAGCTCAGTATTGTGGGATTGTCAGAAACAGATCGATAAACCCAACATTTCACATATCATTACGATTAGATCGGCGATCGTTTGAGGAGATGGTAAACTTGTGGGTTTCAAAGACGTCATCGTCGACAATAGCTGTTTGTTACTATCTTCATGTTGATTTAATATTATTTATTCTTTTTTGGTTTAACCAGGGCCAAGTTTTCTCCAATTTTTGGAAAATTATGATCCCCAGAATACACATATATCTTATGATGTTACTTTTCTTTCTCTTTATGTTCGGGGAGAAATATTTAGAAATAGCACAATAGTACTAACTGCATTAAGTAAGCGGGATCGTGATCAAAATATCCAAATTGTATCAGCATGGTGATAGTCAAAAATCACGTCTAAAAAACAACAAGTATCTTAAGCAGTCATCACGGTATCGCCGAGAAAGAAGTAGATTGAAGAATGTAATATATATTTTTAGCTGGTATTTTTGCGCATGACTGCTTGTGGATTCTTTCTCCTAAGGCGCTATACCTTAAAATTAGGCATTACATTTGTGAGCAGCATTGGATTCCAGATGGAAACTTTTAAGTTTTTTAGCTATGTGGCAGTGACTTTCACAATTTCTTTTTTCAGAAAAGTATGGTTTTTTCGTCCGCTAAAGTAATCTACTGATCAAGCCCATCGCCAATGTTTGCATAAGATAATTGAATTAATGAATCGAATCAAATCAATCAGCCATTAAACTTTAACTGTTCCCACGGTTATTGCTTTTCATTAAGTTTCCTCGCAAGGTAAGTGTAAACTGTAACAAGCTTGGTTATCGTTATGCACGGCCCAGCACTTCAAGCCTGAATACATTCGAAGCCAAAACTCAATCTCGTTGCTTTACGCCAGTGGAAAACTGCTAGTCATCCTAGTTATTCTGGCCATTTCCGGCCAGAATAATTAGTTATAAGAACTTGGTGCTAGATCAAGATCGTAGTTTCATTTTAATCACTTCTGGGAGTGGAAAGGTTTAAGTTATCGATTCGGCTAGTCCCTCTGCCCGTCCGCTATTATTCAGCAACCGTCTGACTTATCAGTCCCTGTATTCTTGGAGCGAGTCATCACCAAAGTAAGGTTTCATCTCACTCTTTGTTTTGATAACTTATTTAGGAGGGAAGTACTGCTTATGATGGTTGCGATTTATATCGTATTGCTGGATATCGCAGGAAATAAAAGTTATTCAAATCTTAAATGTAAAAGATGAAAAAGAACTTAAAACTCCTAAATTTAAATTGTAAATTAAAAGTTGTAGAATTATACACAATCAGCTCTTGACCGCATGAAAATCACTTATTTCTCATTTTATGTCATCACCAACTGAACTAGATTTAGTTTATCGATTCCTGAACTTGAATTTCGAAAATGGAAGCTGAAAATTTGATAACATCGAGCTACAACGCATAATGTAAAAATGTGGACTGCCAATAAATTCTGACGATTGTAAATTTGCAATTTCCACGATTTAATCTATCAAAGGGTTAGTTTTTTTTTTAACTGAAAAGAGCCACATATCATTTCCTGCCAACTCATATTCTTTAAAGAAAAATTAAAAAGGAAAGTCGAAGGAAGTTATGACCAATAAACAGTTGGCGGAGTTCTCATTCGAAAAAAAAGTCATCTCATCGTTGTAAATGTACCCAGCAAATTATCTCATACTCTTTAAGTAGGGAACGGTCTAATATAAATCCTGGTTTCAATTAATACAATGCTGGAGACTAAGAAATGTCATAGAAACCTCTCTGTTAGTTCTATTTATTGAAATTCGTCATTAAAGCATTTTGAATTGTATTCCGCAAAATGTACGATTAAAAAGTACCAAATAACTCATTCAAATGCTTGGCCAAGACCACAACCTTCATCAACGGGGGAGAGAAAATAATTTGGCACCGAAATTCAAGTGCATTTCAGAAAAAGTGCAAATTTGAGGTTTATTTGATTCAAATAAACATGGAGCAAATGCCTATGATGGACTTGATTTTCTAGGCCCCGGTTTCGTCAAAATCAATATTCCGTGACACCTATCATTACCGTTGTGCGTCAGTAAGAGGTGAAAAATTGAGAGTTTAAGGAAACCACAACGGAAACGGCAATGGGAACGTCACTAAACAAGAGGTTTGATGAGCGCGCGTGCATAAACCTTTGTAAATTTCTTTGCGTCCCTTGTAACAACTTGAAATGATCAAACTTTGCGTTATCTGGGGAACGTGAAGGACGACGGCCAATTGTTTTGAATTTCTTTTTCTAATTTAAGGCTATGTTGCATCAGTTCAGTGTCGAGATAGATTTTACTGTAACAAAGCCGTCACCAAAGTTAGTTTTTTATCTTGTTTTTATTTTTTATTATTTTAAAGTTAACGTACTCTTATTGTATCTCTTGTATGTCAGCATGACTGTGCATACTAGAAATTTCTAAAAACATATCTTTACAAGTGTTACCATAACCATCACGTCCACTTCGAATTTCCGACATTTTTCTCATTTTTTGAATACACTATGATTAAAATAAAAATCCAAGGAAGATGGAAAAGGATATACTCTATATCAAGCAATGCTAAAAGAAACTATTTCTTTCTTTTAAATTCCTTGGATACGCAGTTAGTCAAAATTGATAAGATTTTTTCTCTAGCGGCCATTTATTTTACAATTTAACCAACATCTTAAGAGTAAATGTCAAAAATCGATTTGGTTCATTTTTTGCCTGTGGGTAGCCTTATTTAGTGAACAAACGGAAATGGGTTTAGATTTTTGAAATATGCACTTTAAAGGTAATAATTTGTTTTAACATTTCCGAGGGTAAATCGCTCAAATTTCACCAAGCGCGACCCTGAAATTATGCACGTTTCGGGCACTTGTCATGCTAACAAAAATGTAACGGAAGGACTTTTCTAGTTATAGAAATATTGAGTTGGACTTGTATTATCGACGCAAAGTGATAGTTTTTGTCTCATGTTATTCTTGGAGGAGCTACGTCCCTATTAAGAGACGTCATCTTCGGCCTTTTGAAATTAAGGCAAAGGTGGCCTAGAATAGCTTGGCAAAAATACCTGTGTTAGTGTCTCAAAGTTTACAATAACGCTACCAGGAAACCTTGAAAGATGGTTCTTTACAATGGGGTTGGGTTTCATTTCTTTGGGACCTTTGACTATCAAAAGATGACCACCAGCCGAATTTCGGTTAAATTACTATGACGCCATAATGAGATGAATAATCACAAAATTAAACGCGTTGTACACAAATAACTGTTTTGGTCAGTTATATCTCCACTGGCCGTTAAAATGACAAAAACATTTTAAAATGTCTATAACTACACTTGATTTTTACGGAGACAGGAGAAATAATTTTCGACTTTTGCTACCCTAAGAATCACGCCAGCTTAAACAGTTGAATTGCACTCAACAGGTTAAATTTGCCATAAAGCCGATAGTTTACGTTTATATCTCACCCGGTGAACATGGATTCGAGCATTTGCATCCCTTCTGCGCCTTCTGCACTCGCCAGTTTCTAATATACTGAAAATCGTCCAACACAAAGATAAGGAGGTTTCAGAAGCAGTGGTGAACTCGAGTGACTGAAATCCGATATGTAGGACTCTGCTGTCATGCAACGCCTTCTTGTAAATAATGCACGCACCGCTTTTATAATCAGCGGATCAGTTATTCGTAAAACGCTCAGTGCTCAGTTACTTGGAAGAGCAGGTACACTCCTGGACTAACTATGTGAGTCGTGCGATGAATGGCTTTCTCTTCTTCTGAGGTGAACTGTCAGAAATATCCAGCCCAAGGTCGATGCACATGTCTCTTAACCTATCCACTCTTTAAGTTGTGAGTATACGTTTTTGCACAAGTTTGCAGATGTTTAGATCGAAAGATACAATCGGATGTTGAATAGCCACATCTCTCACCACATTTGTACACGCTGCAGATAGATGACTCTCAGCTTCGGCAGAAATTTCGTCCTCGACGACGCTCTCCATGTCCACTTCTGATACTTCACTAGCTTTTGCTTCGTTACCGGCGGCTGTAACTTTTAATCGCTTCTTTGCTGAAAGACGGGTGAAGAAGCCACTAATCTGCTGCGACGTAAGGACTTCATTAGGTTGAAATCGGCTTCCCTCCGCTTGGTCTCTTGCTAGGCTCATGGTTTTCGAAACTTCCTGTTGATCGCTTTTCCGTCCACTATACTCCCCTTTTTGAAATGGTCAGTTAAGAATTCGGTCTGTTTCTTTGTAAAACGCACCTTTTTCTTAGTTGTCTTCAGGGCCCAACCCATTGGAAGAGGCGGCAAGCCGTCAATCTTTGATTGTGCAGCAACTTGAACGCTTGGTATTCGACTGCGTCCCTCCGTTAGCTTGGAAGAATATTCTCTTTTAGCTTTATCGTAGAGAGTTTCCTGTTCGAGCATCATTTGGTGTTTTCCAGTATCTAGGTGTGTCTGGAGGTTTGCAAAGCGACTGTATTCTTTTACACATTCTTCTTTTGGACACGGGAAAAGCATGGCATCTGGCTTATATTCCCCAATACAGCTTTGATCTTGGTTTTCGCTTTCAGTAGAGAAATCTGCTTTGACAGAGTTTTCCTTGATATGTCGGTGTCTCACAATCTTGAACGTCGGTGCGCCACTTGGATTCTGCGATGGCGAGTCTAGGATTTCCAATTTTTCGGGCTGCTTCTTGACTCCTTCGAAATTGGCCTATACTTTACCGGAACCCACACTGAATGCTCTCCACACTCGTGCGCCACTTTCATCGTACTTAAAATTGTTGAGTATACTTATGCCATCCTATTTGATATCAAAGGTGCTTGACGGTTTGGCAGCATCATAACTTACTTTCACTCCTGTGGTTTCTTGGTCAGACTCAATGGCTGTTTTGAACTGTAGAGCGTTGATGACAGCATTGCCTTCGTTTACGTACTTTCCAACGTCTCCCTTGATTGTTGCCACTTTGCGATCACAACCCCCTTTCCACCTTGAGGGTCCGAAAAGTCGTTTCTTACAACAGCCACTCCCATGGCATCACTGGCCAGCTTAGCTGAGATGATTGAATTTCCGCTGTGATAATAGCCTGTGTTATCTTGTTTGTAATAAGCCATTTCTAGCTCTGGAACTTCCTTTTTCAGGGTAGTGAGGCAGTCAAGCATTATCGAAGCGACAGTCACACCGTCTTGGGCGCAGCTTTGAAATGCGTGAACAAGTGTCTGCGATTCAAAGTGCTCAGAATCCTCTGACTGTCTTATGGAAAGGCTAATGTGCCATGGCAATCCTCGCTTCGCAAACCAATCTGACTGTGCCTCTCGATATTTTCGGGGCATATACTTCATTACCCAGTCCTGGCCTAACAGCACCGATCAGCTGTCCAGTCTGGGTAAAACTGAATGTTTCGCCTCAGCTTGGTGGACTGAACGTAGCTGATGGGCTTTCCAGCTAATGATATCATCCCTTGCCAGCTTGATGGTATGCTACATGTCAGCTTGATCTTCTGCTGACGAGAGCGCACTTAAACACTCATCTTCTATGGTAAATAATACTTCCTGTAACTCATAACATTGCTCATATGACTCATTGTGGAGATGTTCGCAGGAGCCCCGAAATTCAGCATTGCTTGGGTCACCTAGCGCGTAGATTCGACAATGATCGGGAACCTCTGAGGCCTCCACTGCATGTACCTAAAATAAAAAGTAAAATGACAAGCGCTTGATTCAGTGTATATTTGCAAAGCAACGCATGCACATATGATCGACATTTCAAAAAGATTACTTAAACGATTCTCAGCTTTGTATACACTCGATTGCAAAAACGTTGACACCTTGAAAGCATAAACTGTAACTGTAAACGTAAATCGTCCGAGTATGCTTTGGGCATACTTTTTTTTCCAGCAATGTATTTTTTATTGCAAAGAATAAGAATAGTAAATTATTGATTATCATGATGGAAATGAGGTTATTGTTTAAACACTACCCACAAATCCGTCGGGTCTCATCGTTCACGGTTTATGCTTTCAAGGTGACAACGTTTTTGCAATCGAGTGTACATGCGTGTAAACGTATTACAGTGAATTGTAAACTGTTTTTTTCATAAATTAAGCATAAAGAAGACTTGGAGAGAAAGAAAGAGGTGGCCGTGAATCTTAGAAAGAAGTTTACCACATCACTTCTGCGAAGGCAACGCATAATTATAAAATATGCACCCACCTTGTAGTCGCCCTTTAGGTACTGCTTCGACAAACGAGGTTGCTGCTTAATTTCCCTCGCCCATTGCTGATTCTTGCCACAGTCAACAAGGTTGTCTACGAGTTTTTCTAAATCATCAAATGCTTCCACTCCTGATGCTGAAAAGTTAGTTGTTGATACTGCTGGACAATACGCTCTGGTATCATTGTTCTGACAACATTGGGTGTTTTTATGATCTCGCTAGTCGACAATTTCAGAAAGGAACATCTTGAATAACGTGTGGACTCGTTATGAAAGAAACGAAATGTTCTAATTTTACAGATTCAATCTTCATTCTCCTTTTCTCCTGGTTTGGAAGAGGAGCAGCTCTTCCATATATCAGCCTGTGGCGTGTGGCGTCGGGCAATGTTGTAGCGATAGCTAGTAACGGTTGGAATAAACTCCCTCATCTCCTTAGGGGATAACTTGTCTGCCGTCAAAGAGAGTATTTGCTGTCTGGTGCTCCAATGTTACGCGTTCAAGTAGCGTTCAGCAATTGCATTAAGAAGCTCCGTCTCTTTTTCACTTCTGCCTTCGACCACAACCTGACTCTCGCTGCATACAGCGTGACGATCACAAAGCTCCGTCCACAGTTCTTGAGAATTTTCAGGTGCCAGGACATCCAGCATTGCAGAAATATATTGTTTAGCTTTCCGTAAGTATCTGCGTTTAGTTCGCTCGTGCGTTGTATTCTACGGCACTGATAACGTGTGACATACTGGACTGACGTCTCGAACTTGTAAGAAGCGATTTAGCTGCACCTGGGACTCGTTGTCTGGATTGGAGCTTTCATCATCCTCTTCGGAATCGTCTTGCGGAACAAATAGGCTCTGCTTTCTGGATGTGGAACCTTCTGGCAATGCTTCATCACCAACAGTGACAGCAAAAGTGACAGGAATATCAGAGTCACTCTCTTGTTCATCAACCTGACGAAAAAGTGAACACATTGCTTTGGATGGTTTCAAAATGAGATCGCGGGGTGTCGTGTATGAAAGCGCAAGTCGCATGCAAGACGGAAGTTAATAATCGATAATTATTTTCTACTTTATAATATAATTGACTGATAACCTATCCTAATATCTTCATTCAGTTACTTCTCAGGATTTTTTTTCCATTTGGAGCATTTGGAAAAAAATGAGCCATATAATAATTTAAAATCTTTATTATTAGGATATATCCTGGAGTGTGATTTGCCATCTGGGCAGGGCATGCCTACCCAATTCTTGTGCCATGTATGGTTTTGCCTAGTCGTTAACGGGCGGCAATGGCGGCGTTTGACAGCCGCATGCATGTTAACCTGGACACGCCCTTCTCCCACCTGGGTTGAATCCCTAGGCACGAAAAGGGCGGAGAAGGGAGAATTCGGAGAATGCGTTAAGGTTATTAATTATATTGGATGGAAATTAGTCATGAACAGTTTGAAGAAACTCACCAAGGCTAGACCACTTAGACCTTCTGTGATGTTTTCCACACCTCTTGTGGCACCCAAACTCTGCGATTGTAACTGATTTTTTTTTTTGGTAGGGACTGTCGACATCGCTCACAAATTCCTTTAATATTTTGAGAAAGAATTAATTTATACTTTTTTACCTTACACATCCTCCTTGACTAAATTGCTCTGCATGTGGCAAAAGAACAACACTAGCCCAGGAAAAAGCACCACAAACCCCAAATTGATGACGCATTCTGTAGTTAACCTTGTCACAAGTCAGTATTTTACGTTCTTTTCCTTTTTTCCCCACATAGTTAGAAGGAATTCTAAGATCTGTGAATATTTCAATTCGAGCGTTCCCTATGCCATTAATTAGTTTTGACAGGAGCCCATCACTGGTTTTGAATAAGTTTTGAAAGAGACGAAAATGTTGAGTGAACGCCAGTGTTTTCCGAAGTAAAAATATTTGCAAAAATCCTAAAAAGACATGAAAATAATTTTGCTGATAAACTTGGCATTGTTTTACGCGACAGTGAAGCGATTTGAAGTTAGGTTATGAAGTCTGTGATTCCCGCTAAGTACCCTCCTTATATACAACTAAATGAGAATAAACTAGAGGGACGTCAATTCTTACAAGATCATGACTTATTGTAATCGCCTACCTGATCCGACGGGTACGAGGTTTTTCGTAAGTTCAAAAATTTGTAGTGAGTGCTGCAAAGTGATTCCCCTTTCTGCTGCTGGTACTTCTTTAGATTCCTTTTTGTGACAGGAAACATCCTGTGGCACAGAACATAATCTACTAGCTCTTCTCCATCCGATTCCAAGGCTTTATCGATATAATGGGCAAACAGTCATTTCCGAAAAATTGACGGTCTTCACGAAAATCCCGCTTCTTGGTAAGATAAGTTCAATCTCTGCCTCAACACCTGAAAATTGTAAAAGAAGTTTGTGGCTTCCTCTGCACCACAAACGCCACCTACAGTATCAAGTAAAGAACAACACATTCTTTTTCTGCTGGAGTTAAAGCAACCGTTGTCTTTATTCTTTTCACCGACGATTATTACGCTTTTGTTTTTTGTTTACTTTCGTTAACTGATCACATTTGTTTTCCGTGGGAAAATTGTATCGTTATTTGCGTTCCATAAGGTTTTCACTGTACGGTTTATATTTGTGAAATTTTGTAAAGTCTATTTCTTTGTTGTATCGTTTTCGTTCATGATGGCAATATATTTGTTTAGATTTTTATATGTGAGGCAAAATGAATTGTTTGTTGATCTCGTTACGTGACAGATTATCATATGTCACGCAGAGTGACAGGAACCTATGAAAAATTAAAATCCAGCAAATCCCTAGCGTTACCTGCCGTTTTGTACGGGACCCTTTTTGTGTGGGACGTCGAAGAAATCAAAATTAGGATCAAAGTAGACTAAACGTAACTGGGCTGCGACACGCTGTAGAAAATGACGACAAGGAGTAAATTTATTTAACTCATTCCGGCTCAATGGCTTCATTGAGTTAGCCGGTCGGCCCCCTTTACACCAAATTGCAAAGGACAGTATTTCGAAAATATCTTCCAAGCGGAATAGCAAGGGCCTATAAAATATTTCTAAGGTAAGGAACTATTGATGTCAAAGCAAACATAAAAAGCTAGGTGCGGCTGCGACTCAAACAATGCTTTGCTTGTGTCATAGCAATGTTGATTTTATTCATTTCAATATGGCGCCATTTACAATTTTAGCAAAGTTTGGTTGGTTGGTATATCAAAACAGCAGAAGATACTAGAAAAATGAAACAATGTATTTGAAGACCCACTTTATAAGCCCTCGTGATTGCATTGCTGGAGATTTTGAGAGACCACCACATGCACTTTTGCCACACTACATAAGGCCGGGTTTGGCATGAATTAAAAATGACGAACACGTCCACTGGTAATTAACCCGTGGTTTCGTCAGGAAGGACACGATACCAAAAATATCACTATATCTTGGTTATGGAAGACCACATGTATATATTTATAGCTAGAGATGTCCTGCTGTTGCATTTTAGTTCATGCAAGGACCGCCTGAAAACTGCATAATTTAGAGCTCGCATGCACTCATTTTTGACCACGCAATTAGCAACGGTTTATTTCCGTTAAAATGAATATTTACACAAACTAGCCTCACTTCGCTTTAAGTAGTACCTATAGCTACCTGTAGACAAAAAATGGGACGAAACGATTTTTTTTTACCATTTCCGCGATTTTTTTATTTTTCTTTGATTTTTAGGGACATTCACTCTTAAACCTTTAAAATTAGTGAAGAATGAAAGAATCAATAATGATACTAGGTGATATCTGAAGCAGCGATATCACGGCAGTGTCTGCGTCTTTTCCTCAGTTTTTCGGAACAAATCGAAATTGAAAACAATCAGAAAGTTGCCACAGAGAGGCACTGTATTTTAGAATATGAGAATAAAAGGGAAAAGAGATAGAGAGTTTGTAGAATACGAGAATTAAAGGGAAAGAAAGAGAGAGAGTTTGTAGAAATAATATCATAGAAACACGAAGAATGCGTGGAACTGTTGTTGGCAATTATTTCCAAACTAGAACCTTTGCATGTTCTCCGATATGGTGGAATTCATTTGACTAAACACTTGTTAACTATCAGGCAACTGGTAAACCAAGGGAGGTTGAGATTTTATTGGAATCTGGTGCACTCAATTTAAAAAAAAGACAAAGTGGCACCACAGAAAATTATAGAAATTAACGAAAAAAGAGAAATTTTTATGATAGACCATATTAATGAGTTAAAACTCATCGTAGTAAATAGACACCCCACAATAATGGGTTTCGTCAAATTTTTTGTTCGTCCCCTACTTGTTCGCCCTCATCTCAACAATTGAACAATTTAAAGGAGTTATTTTCCTTATTTCTATGTAAGGTCCTGTCAAAAAAAAAAACTTTTAAATGTATTTAGAAAAGCATTTTATTTAGGTGGCTGTTCCTACCCTGTTAAACTAATCCTGCTCCTTGTGAATATTTCATATCTTTTTTCCAATTGACAATCCCATTTGCAGGCCTCCGGATACACCTCGAGACATTTCTCAACAGTTCACGATGATGGGTGACTTTTGGCTGGGAGAAGCAACAAAGTGGATGTTGCTATTGACTCTTGCTGGCAATTTATGGAATCCTCCGTTTGTCAGCAGCGAAACGTGCAATTCTAAAATCAGAAGTAAGTAGTGAAACCCCATGGTACGAAGAGTATGGCCTATCCTTTTCAACTTTTTTTTTCTCATCTTTGTCCTCCTCGGTTGGAATAGAGATAGAGAACCAAATTTTATTAATATTTTTTTAACCAACTAGTTTTCTCTCTTGTACAGTAAGACCCGTTGTCGACATCTCTTCAAGTCCAGAAAATGTCAGTTTAGCCGTTGGTGCCTCCATAACTCTGACTTGTAAAGCAGAGCCGAGAGCTATAGATACAGGTTATTTGGATAGATGGGTCAAGTATATTCAGTGGTACAACCCAAATGGCACAGAAGTTGGAGCAAAATGCCAGCAGCCTTCAAACATATTTGCATATAAACGAAAATTCAGCTGTCCATTGGTGTTTAAAAATCTGACAGAAGACGAATTTGGCCACTATATTTGCCAAGCGGGCAATCGTTATAATAAACACTGCACAAGGCAATCATTTGCAATAGGTAAGTATTTTCATCATAACTAGTTTATTAATTTGTCTTTTTTAGTTCCTTTTTTGTTTATTTGTTTGTTTTTTTTACTTAAATAATGCGTGACGGTAAACACCCTACGCTATTGTTTTAGAAAGGTGAGTATTGTGCATTGGATCTCTCTCAAATCACAATGAACCTTACATCTCGATGAAAAAAAGTGTAAACAGTCCCGCCATCGGCCACTCTTATAAGCGGATGTTTCTACTTACGGACACTTTTTCTAATTCCTTTTTTGGCCTCCCAGTTTCTCGTAGACGGACGCAGACACTTTTGAAATTGAAAATGTGATTTTTTTGTTTACGCTTCGTCCGCGGGAAAGCAAGCTGTCGGAGGCAGACAATTCTATTAGCGGGCACTTTTTCCAATTCCCGAGGGTGTCCTCTAACGAGGGAGTTGATTGTATTTATACAAGTGCACACTTTTCCTCCAGGTTCTGCACCAGTTTTTTTGGAGGTTCCAAGGAATCAAAGTGTTTACATAGATTCCAATGTCACTTTCGATTGCAATGCTACTGGTCTTCCAAAGCCAAGCATCTCCTGGATCAAGAACGATGATTTTCATACCTTGCAATCCAACTCAAGTACAAAGGATAAGAAAAGCATCCACAGTGAGCTCTCCATAACGAAAGTGAAGAAGGAAGATTTTGGCGGATATAAATGCGTGGCAATTAACAGCGTTGGAAAAAAGGTATCATTATCGGCCTTCTTAAGCCTGAAAGGTGAGAAGAAAAACTTTCCATTTACGACTCCTCACAACTTTGAACTATTTACCAACAGTAGAGCGTCCTGTACGAGATATTAGGTCCTAAGTAGGTCAGTTTAACCCTGCTGGGAAATCCTCTCCCCTAGCTAAGCAACTTTCCGACTTTACTTGCGCTTATTATGACATAGATTAGACACCACTTTTGATATCTGATCTGGAGTAAGCGACTTACTCTTTAAGCAGCTTCATCGGCTAAGGAGTTTTTGTGTCGGAGACGAGAAGTTTGACCGCGAAAAGGAATGTTATCGAAATAATTTACAGCTAGATACTAAGACTGTGCGCTGATTTTCATTTTCTATTCAGTTTACCTTTTTCTGCCTTTTCGGTAAAATCATTCTTTTGAACCCACGTACGTTTCGGATTTCCCACTTTTTACAACACTACTCCTTTCTATTGAGTTTCCCTCGTAGTGTCGCTTCACCAGAATAAACATGTTTTGTGGTTACTCTGGTTACTATGATTACTACTAAGGTTATGCGTCTTGAGTCAACGCGAATGGAGAGAGCGTCACATTTGCTCCGCTTGCCCTACTATTACAGATCCTTTCTGAACATAGCATCCATTTCTTCTCACCTTTTAATAGTGATTTTTTTCGTTTCAATTACAGAAAAGCGGGAAGACCCAAAAACCCAAAGTAATTCAGTTGATTCCAACGGAATTTTCAGCCTCACTGCCACTTGTCATTCCAAGCCAAACAAGAGCAATGATTCAAATGTTTCAAAAACTAATTCAATGGTAAAGTTCATTGCAACTTCAGATGCCTCAAAATGCCATAGCATACTAAGCATAAAGCTTATCAACGAGAGGACGAACGAAGATGGAGGTACATATCAATGCCGAACATCTGGAAAGGGAAAGTCAAAATTGGCCTCTTTACACGCAAAGGAAGGCAAGTTCTTGAAATTATAGGAACAGTTTGAATATTCCTTTCGAAAAATATTTATTGATCTTGCTAAAATTTAAATGCAGGGCGTGTAATAAAACGTATAAACTCCCGTTCAAAACACTGTCAGTTAACATTTTCAAACTTCTTTCCCTACAGCTCACACGGTGGGACTGAGTCAGCAAGACTTAAATACATTCTTGTGATCACCTTGCCTCGATATTCTTTACGCATGCACGCTGTAATTGACTATCAAAGTGATATTGATAACACGATGTCATCTCATCCAGTGCGGTCAGTAATCATAATCGTGATTGGCAAATCGGACTTGCATTTCACGGTCGTCCAATTTGGTTAGTCACTCGTATGATCACAAACCTAATTGGACTGCGTACGGTCCTTTTTTAATCAGTACGACGAAAGATGTCAGCCATCAAAGTCTTTTCAGTTTTAGTTTGATTTTTCATCTTATCTCACAGAAATTACAGAAACAAGACTACAAGAAAGCTCAACTACTCAGATTGCGATAACGATCGCTGCATCTTGTGTGGTGGCAACCTTGCTTATCAATAGTATTTTGGGGCTTTTGTGGTACAAGCGATTTAAAGGTGGCAAAAAGGTGAATATTTGTGGTTTTTAGGGTTTTTTGTGTGTGGTTGTTTGTTTTTCCGTTCACGTTTACTTATTCTTTTTCATCTAGGAAACATGAATGTAGCAAAAATTTCCAAGCGTAAAAAATAAAATCTTCTCGTCCAGGTTCCATTATCTTCAATTCTTTAACGATGCATCCATAGTGCGTTTTAGTTCGACAAAGTATTCGTTTTGACTCACTTTTGCCCGTCATCTACACTAAAAAACTCGGAAACGCGAATGAAACGGCCAATTTCAAACTGGCCTCAAAGTGAAATTGATGACCCAATTGTTTTTAAAACGTTCCAATTCTTGAGTGGACAGGTGGAAACGAACGCTTTTGGAATTAAACTGTAATGATTTTAAATGTGGGTTTGGAAGCAACGATTTTACTGGAAATATATTTCCTTTTGTTGAGCTTACCTATAAGAACTAAAAAAAATCCCAAGGCACTGAAAAACGATACATTAACACTGTTCTGAAGTTCCTTATCGGTAATTTGTCTTTTCTCATTTGATAAACGTCAGTCGGAGGGACAGCGAAACGTCGTTAGGGTCCATATGAACAATGGCAGATACCCAACAGTCGTAATTGCGCAGGATACTGAAGAGCCCTTGTTGCTCTGAGCAAAGAACGCGGAAAGGGTCGACGAAAAGCTCCGGCTGTGTGCAGTGGGGAATCGTTTGGGTGACATGGAACTTTGATGGAACGAATTATAGACGATGCACACTGGCCACAGTATTAGTATTTTAACTAGTGTAGGTAATCAAATGATTTCGAGTGCAATTTTGAATAAATAAACACGAGTAAATATTTTCAAGGACTAACAAAATTGCATGAGCCCGTAGGGCGAGTGCAATTTGTGGTCTTTGAAAAAATTAACATTTGCTTATTTATTCCAAACTTCACGAGAAAAGTCATGTGATTACGTATTAATAATATACATGAAAAAATACGAGATAGCTTATCATAATTATGCAGAAGCAGAGCGCGCGCATCAAGTGTAAGAATAATTATTCAAGCCTGTGCATTCGGTCAAAACAGCCGCGCACGATGAAAACAGTAACATACAATGATATTTTCACATCTATAAGGCGCAAAAATGTTCAAGATCCGGCTAAACAGTCCAAGGAATTATTCAGTCTGTGTCCGAATCACTTTCGATGGAATGGAATCGTCGTTTGCAAGGTTTAATCATGTTTTTTTTTTTAATTTTGGCGTAGAATCACTCGAGCTGGATCGGCTCGTAATTTTTATTTCCTTGGCAATTCCCTTCTCTAAACACCACTTTTTCCAAACCGACAACCAAAAAGCAGTGCTTTTTGTAGTGTCTTCGTTGTTAAAGCTGTTTTTCAGCAGTGGCGAAAGAAAATCTACTTAAAACGCTGACCATTGTTTCGCTCGTAAATTTCCATCGTAGCCAAATGTTGCGTCATCCAAGGCTCGCATTTTATTAGCTATCAGTGAGTATCTCTGATTATTGGTTTGTTACTTTCTTTGCACTGAATTAACCCTCTTCTGCATTGAATTACCTGAAAACTGCATTTATATTAACCAATCAGAACTGAGTAATTTTTTCATGTATATTTATTTAGTATTTAAATGTGGGTATTATTAGTATTGGATGTAGATAGATTCAATCATCAATTTCTTGTTTTAATTTAATCATGTATTTGTAGTTTCAATCCCGACGGTAATTTTCTATTACTTTTTACCTCTTAGACTTGACTAAGACACGACCACATCAGCTAGACTGTAATTTTTCGTGGATAAATAAGTACCTTCATTAGTGTTTAGCACTTATTTTACGAAGGCACGCCGAATATGATGTGTTAATTGGGCGTAACACTCTAATAAGGAAACGTAACGTGAGGGCGTAATCTGGTCCCAAGACAAATAACTTCACAACATTATGTAGGCTCCGGGAAGATTTTCACCGACGAAAATAAGGGATATGAATCGAGGAAAGAGATGTCATTCGAGTAGCTTAAGAATACCTTGTCTGTTGGTCCTACGTCAGATTTGAGTCTTTCTATGATGTTCTTGGATGTCTGACGTTAGAAAATTTATTTACTTCTAATCAGACAGTTTCTTTCCATTATTTTCCGAAGTTCACAAAATGTTTTCAAGTCTGAAATTCAGTTAAGGTGGTTAAAAGGATTTGGAAGCTATTCTAAAATGATAAAACCTAAGCTAATGTAACTTAAGTCGATTTAAGGTTCAATTAAATTTGCTGGCTCGCAGGTCTGCTTGAGCTTAGTTGAATAAAGGTGGTAAAGTTCTAAGGAACCTGTGGTGCTGCGTCGGTGGGGATGTATGACAATATAATTTGGTTTTATTAATCGAGTTGATAATGTAGATGGCCACCGTAAAAAGTCTCTTTAGCCCCGTTAAAAAAGGCGAGATAGATGATGATAGTCTCAGCCGTTTGAACGAGCGGATGTTAGTGAGCCATATCTTTTTTCTTACCTCAGAGCGCGCCATATTTGTGTACAGTAACGCAATCTCATAGAGTGATTTTGTCGACTATCATTAACTTTCATAAAGCATTTGAATGCAAGCGTTATGGCTAATGAGCATAGGGTAACTTGGACCACTGGACTCTTTGTTTGGACTATTTTATGGACCATTTTTTGGATCATATTTTGAACCTTTTTTTTGGACTATTTTCGGACCATTTTATCGGGGGGGGGAGGCAGACCATTAGTACTTAGGAAGGGGTGGAATGCATTCTATCAGAACTCAGGGAGGGGTGGTAGGCAGACTGTTGTTACTAACGGAGGGGTGGTGATTAGAACGCACGGAGGGGTGGGAGGTTGATGCATTAGTAACTGGTATTGATTGATGAAGTTTTCACTGGATCATACAAATTATTTTGAGCGGTTTTTCGACTGACTATTTTTATGACAAAAATTTTTCGATGGGCCGTAGCGTTTCTTAATTGTTTTGTCATGCGAATGCGAAACTGGCACCTAAACACTAAGCTATGATTGTCATTGAAAATATCGCCGATTCCCGTTTTCGATCCTCCACTGTTGAGTCATAAGTGTGTCTTTTAAGTCGACTTGTTCTAGCAAAATGTGTTACTGTTTCGTTTTATAAAAAACATCGCACTCTTTCTTTTCATAGGGTTAATTCTCTTTGGTTTTCTACACAAATGGAGGCGCCACCGAGTGGTGTTATACGCAGCTGCCTTTTGGCAGCAACTACATGATAGTTGATGATAGCCAATGATAGTGCTTGATAGTTTGTAATCAAACGCGAGTGATGTTGAAACTGTCATCAACTATCATGATCGTTGAACGGGGCTTTGGTTTCTTTCCTACAGTTGAGAGTTTCGATGGCTGTCAGCCGTCGTTTACAGAACTAAAACTATTGGTTTTTTGGGAGGTATTAATGACGGCATATATGGAGTCTGCATGCTTCTAAAATAATATTTTTAAGTGTCTTCCTAAATTTAATTTGCTAAATCTTACGCTCAGCATTGGCGAGAGTCCGTGGGAATACCCGGAGAACTACATACACAGGCTACGGTCATAAAAAAAAATATGACAAGTATGCAGCGAAAACATGTACAGGCAACAGAGACTAGAGGAAAAAAAAGAGACCCAAAGTTTATTACAGGAAAGCTGTTTTCTGATAATTTCGAGCAATGTGTTCGAAGCGGAATCCTCGACCCTCGACCAAAAGCAAGCTTAATGCGGACGGCGCTCAACCGAGACACTTCCGTCTCTTGGAGGCCTCTTTTAAAACAAATGTTTTAAATGTTTTAAATGAGGTGTGAATAAGTTCCCTCAGATTTGAAAATTTCTCATGAAAAAATTAAAACATTTGCGAAATTATCTGAACTCTAACTCACGCGTGCAAAGTGAAGGGAATTTGTCGCTCACGTGTGCAGCTATCAGGACCTATGATAAACTATAATTGCATTCCGAGGATGCCAGAGCAAAGGTTGTGTTATTCTACTGCGAAACGATATCGTAAAAAGAAATTTCTCGAGTTAATTATAAGTGCCCTCGTGAGTCGCCAAGATCAGTTCAAATCTGTTTCACGTATCATATCAAACAACTAATTATCATTATAAATCTCTAAGATGATTTGATATCGGGGTCCTCAATCTGTTCTGTGCCATGCTAGAGATCCACGTAATGTCGATATTTTCATTTCTTTCTAGTATCGACCCGAACGTATCTTAAGGCACAAAAATGTTAGTTATGTTTGGTTGATTATTTTGACACATAACTTTTCGGTTGAACCCAGCGTCTTCTTAAGGGTCAATAAAAAATCCAGTCGATTTCTATCAATAAATAAGATAAGGGCCAGTTAAGCGCGATCATACAAATAGTCTTTGGCATGCCTTTCGATCATGTGGGCAAGTCTCTCATAAGCTGTCCTTTTCCAAAGAACTGAACCGTCATATATTTTTTCACGGCCCCAACGTGATCAAGTAGTAAAAGTCGTCCTGATTTAGATCAGCACTTAACTATATTCTCGTTAGTAGGGAGCTCGGCTATCTTTTAAACAAGGCACGGGGAATGGGGGAATAGGCAATGGGCAATGGGCAATGAGGAATCTTTAAAATGGGGAATCTTTAAAAGCGGGGAATCCTTAGAAGCGCGAATCTTTAAAATGGGAATCTTTAAAAGCAGGAATCTTTAAAATGGGTAATCTTTAAATGCAGGAATAACCAAAACGTTTTAAAACGTTGTTTGTCAATACTTAACTATAGAGATGATGTCGATTCAGAGCATTTCAGTAAGTTTTAGCAATCTTTTATTCGACAAGTGTGGGTGTCGTTGGAAATTCAAGATTTCCCAACACCAACGTAATGACGATAATCAAATGAGAGAAAAATATGTGACCAATCTAACCTAGTCATCCCTCACCAAAAATAGATAGAAATCATAGAATGTCTGACGTGCAAATGAGTGAAAGAAAACCTACGATTTGTAAGTAATAAACACGACAGGAGCATTGGGTTACAATCTGTGTAGTAAGTGCTGATAAAGTCCTTATTTCATCACGGGAATACATGACAAAATAACAAAAATGTTCTGGAAAGTTCCACTCCTACGTTTCGAAAATGCTATGCTATGCAGGTTGGATTATAAAACCATTATTTCAAAGCTGTTTCGACATTACATGCCCGGAATTCGAAGGCCAGTCAAGGTAAGTGCCTTCTCCACACTAACCATGAATCCAATACATTACAGAGCTGACAAAAATAATCCCTCTAGTCCAGCTCTAAGTTGTTTCTATTTTTGCATTAGTGACTCGTCAGTTATATGTCAAGTTCGTATTTTGTTTGTTAGTCTGTAGTATGAGACCTAACATAGAATCTATGAAAATGGAGGCATGCCAAATTTTTCGAAATGGCATATGTAGTATATTTATAGCCGACTGATACCCCTCTCTTAAGTAAAAACGAGATTTCTGAGAAAAATCGGCATCGAAGCTAATTACAAACTGACAAGGCTGTCAGTACTTGTCCGGGAAAACATTGAGTTTATTAACTTTATCGAGGATCACTTCCTAGTCAGCTGGCTATTTATCATAATGTATGCAGTACAGATAAGAGGAGCGCTAGATTTGTCTCCCCATTTTGTCTAGGTCTTTGATTAAATTCTGGTGAGCCTTAGGGGAGCAAAGCTGAACTAACCACAATAGGCGAGAGGCACCAAAAAATATAGAACTTCTCTGCCGCTACGAGAAAACTGATGAAAGCACGAGGCCGCAGGCCCCGTGCTTTCATTGTTTCAAGTGTTTGGAAACCCTGATGAAACCCTATGCACGAGTTTTTGAAATAGCTTCTCGATCGCGCCTCAGGAATGAAAGGAAATTTTTCACATGTTGTCGGCAAGTTTGTAGTATTAATATTCAAATTAAGAAATCCGTTCACCAGTGTTTGATGCTTTATCCAACACAAGGGTTTGATATTATATGAAAGTCATGGATAGCGCGTCATTCCAGTACTTCACCGGGGTTTCAAACCACATGCACGTGACGAAATTGGCGTGACTTGGTTAGATGATCACCTTATGAATAATTAATGAATTTTAGAAGCTTAATTCTTAAGACATGTAATTAAAGATTGACTCAGAGATAACTATTAACAGTCTGCATCAAAAACAATCGATGAATTGAGCTTGTACTTTTGGGAACTTGCTGTCAAGAGTCCAACAATAGCGACCAGAAAAACCATTACTTGAAAATAGACCAAAAAGACATCAAAAAAACCTTTGCAATTTTCCGGCATAACATTCTTGAAGCACCGAGTAAATATAGTGAACTCACTATAACCAAGTAAGCTCACCATAATCATGTCAGAATAGTACATTTTCCTGTATTAAGCAGAAAGTCTTCATTTCAGGCCATTTAGGCAAGACTCGCAGGTACTTGTTAGCGTGTTATAATGGGACTTAATTCGTGGCGAGATGACACTTCTGAAGCTTTTCTGGTGGTCCTCATAGTCATGAGTGGTTTGATAAATCTCCCTGGAGCCACGGGCATGAACTGCAACTCTAAACTGACTAGTAAGTAGCAGAGGTATTATTGGTTTTGCTAAGACAAGTATTTCATCTTTTTGAGTTAAGAATGGCCGCTGATTTTTGTTATGTGCCATGGGATGTCTGAATGGTTTTATCTTCCCCCCTCCTCCAGTAATACCTGATGTACAGATTTCCACAAGTCCACCAAGGCAAGAACTATCTGTAGGTACAGCTGTTAACCTGACTTGTATGGCACAGCCCAGGAGTATTGATGCAGGGTATTACGATAGATGGACCGAGTATATTCAGTGGTACGGTCCACAGGACAAGCCAGTTGGACACAGATGTGTACAGGGTAGACAAATGGAGTTAAAACATATATGTACGTTGATGTTAAAAAATTTGACGGAAGAGCAACTCGGTAGCTACACGTGTGAAGCAGGAAATGGTTATCGTGCACATTGCAGAAGAAAATCAGTCGAAATTCGTCCGCGAGGTATGCAACATGAGAGGAATGTAAAATAGAAAAGAACGCTCGAGTGATGACTGGCCCAGTGAAAAAAGGGACACAAGAAAAACAACCCTATTAGCATTCCATCATGTTATGTTGTTGGAGTTTGAGCCTTCCTTCAAGGAGGGCCGTGAGCGCTATGTAACGGTTTCGTGAAAGTCTGCAAACCTTTCCTCAAACCCCTCACGGTTTTCAAAATGGTGAACTTTCGTGAGACACTCGAAACGTCTCTTGTAACCCGTCTCGACTCGTGTAATCTAGAATTTAGAGGCATTTACATTTGGAAATAGTTTATTTTTTACAAAAGATTATAATGATTCATCCTAAAAGTTTTATCTTTTTTTCCCGTAAAAAAGAGGTCGTAAAGGAAAGGTACACGCGGATCAAAGATAATTTTACGTATTGAAATAATTTTCCTCCTCATAAAATTTTCTTCAATGTCACAGAACTAAAAGAAGGGGAAGGCAAAGGATTTGAAGGCAAATTAAATTATGATGAGATGCACAAATTGTGAACGTCACAGTCTCCTTAGCATATTGAAGAAACAACTGCTGATCTGTCACCTGCTAAGTGCACTTAAAAATCCAAATAGCGAAGGCAGTTTTCCAGCCTTTTCATTCCCTTAGGCCAGTCTAGGCTTTTCTTCCTTGCTTCTTTTTTTTTTTTCAAAGATGTTTTTGAACATACAGCCTTTGTGGCAACAAAGGCTGTATGCTGATTGCATCATTTTTATTCCTCAGACCCCCAGCCCGTTCAAAGTGTGAGAGATCCAAAGAACCAAAGCACTATTGACGATTTTACGGTAAATTTTACCTACACCACCAAAGATCGTCTCAAGCAAAACATCTCATGCGTGAGGGACAATGATCCGTATTATGGGCAATCCAATCAAAGGGCCAAGGATCGGTGGAACCTAAGTATCGTTATCGGCTCTGATTTAACTTTGAATTGTATTACCACTGGTCATCCCCCTGGTCACCCTCAGTCCGATATAAGGTGGACGAAGCACAACGGTTCATATGATGTCCAATCCAGGTTAAGGGCTAAGATCACCCGAGTTCGACGAGACCAAACCATTCACCACCAACTGTTTATAGCAAAAGTGAAGAAGGAAGATGGGGGCAAATATCAGTGCGTTGCAAGTAATATAGCTGGAGAAAAGGCATCCATCGAGGTCAACTTACATGTGAATGATTTAGGTAATTAAATGATGGATTTAGGTTTTAGGTGGCACAGAGGTCACTATCTTAAAAGTTTTAACCAAACATGCATGACTAAAAAGAATAGAGTAATTACAGAAACAATAGATGCAATCGTGACAGCCATTGTTGATTCAAAGTAGCTTCATTTCAGTATTAGGCACCACCAGAGTCTGGCTTAATCATCTTCATTGTGTATGAGGGCCTCAGTAAACTTCCTTCATAGACGCGCGTATATTTGTCCTTGAAAAAACCTAACGACTCGCCATCAGGGTCCTTTAGCCAGGCATGGGCAGTATTTCGAGATAAGACGTTCAACTCGGTGATTTAAAAAGAGCTACAAGGAAACGTTCAACCCGCACAAAAATCGTAATTTTGCTCCTTAAATGATTTATTCCTCTTCGTTCTCCTTAGTATTCACGTCGTGGTTTACTGTGGTCCCTGTCCTAAAAAAAAAAAGGCAACTTCCTGTACTTTGGAAGGAAGGAGAGTTATTTTAAAAGAAACCGTTTCCTTGATTTTCATTTACCTGAAGCGACTTTTAAACTCCCTCAAAAGAATATTTTTTAGAATACATAACTATGTGAACAAAGATTTTTATCCTTTTTCAGATCCTAGATCTGATTCACGTACGCTGACCAAAAGGACTGGTTTGCCAATTTTACAGCTGACTGTGATCGCTTTCGTAGTATCTGCATTTGTATTTGCAATTGGAGCATTTTTATTGGATCGACGTCTTGTGAAGGTACCCGTATTTTTAAAAGCTCTTTCCACTGTATATGAAGATGGCTCGTCAAGAACAAATTTGACGCTCGAGCCCGTGAAAATCTATTAGCTTGAAACAAAATTAAGAAAGATGGTGACGCATGATAACAAAAAACAATTTTTCTCGCTTTATATATCATATGCTTTGTATCTCTTTTAAATTCTACCGATAGTTTCGCTGAGTTTTATTTATTTGTCTACTTCTTTCGTTACTTTTTGCCTCTCACAGATTAGCAAGTCGATATCCATGAGTCTCCTCCGAAAGCCAGAGAGGCGTGGAGTTACTGCCTTTACATCTTACAGAGTATCTTGACTCTGACAACCGACCGAATAAGAGCAACCGTCACTCTTTCTTCACCAACCTGCAGAATAACCAAGCTAAGAATTTGTTTCAACGGACAGAGTGTTGTGATTAGAATCAAATTAGAGCGAACAACGGACAGAGTAACCACGCTAATTAATTTAACAACGGACAGAGTATTGTGATTACAACCGACTAAATAAGAGCAAACAACGGACGGAAAAGCCAAGCTAATTATTTTCTTACAACGGGCAATGTACCATGACTACTACCAACCGAATAAGGGAAGAGTAACTTCTTACTAACCGAGCGCGAGGGCCGCACTAAAGAATTTTGGATTTAAGTGGTTTGTTAACTTTCATGACCAAAAATACACGGCTTATGACCGTTTCCTTGGAAACAGTCCGTAGGGCAAATACGGACCGAGTGATAACCAATTAGAGGGCTCAGATTAATCCGGCCATGTAATAAAACTAGTTACTGGAGTGGTGTCCACATTTTAGCAAATATAAAATATGTACCAATTATTTTTACGGCTGAATGAAAAATGTGCGTACAGATGACAGTTCGTGACCGTGTAAGTCCCCATATCAAACCAGGTGATATTCCAATAACGGAAAGTTACGCAGTACTGTTTATTTATGACATACTCTGACTGAGTGATGTTCACAGTTGACCGAAACTTGCAAAAAAGTGACTGAGTTATATCTACAAAAGCCCAAAAAAGGTTTATTAAAAATGTAGGATCTCTTCGTATGTCAAGCGTGGATTTTACCGAGACTTGAAGTAAACAACGGCACCCTTTGAAATCTCACTGGTCCATTTTGCAATTTGTGACTACCATGAAAAACAAACCCAGCCGGATTCCTACGGGGTCTGCCTCAAAGACATCCCACATTATTATCAGCTAAAATAAGAAAATAAAGGGGAAAACGTTTAGTCTTTAGTAACAACCATGATAAGGGCGACATCATCCTGTATTCTGCAAAATTATTTCATTCTAGACTTCAGCCCCTAAAGCACAGATAAATGGTCAATGATGTTAGGATTTGACACTTAATCACTTTAGACTACTTTCCTTACAATCATTTTCGCGTATTTTTTTCCCGTAATGTAAGGATTACTTCTAATCATTTTTTCTCAGTCTCGCGTCTAGATGCCAAAGATTTTACGGAAAATGTTTGAGTTCCTTGAATTCTTCCCCGCGCGCCTCATGTTATCAACATTTTATGTGATACTATGTCCTTGTCAATGCAACGGAAGATGATGAGCCGAGCCTATGATGTATTTATTCTTGCTGACTTAATGCTGAAACATTCCTATGCTAAGTCGGTCATTAAATATCGTTCGAGCCTTCGCTCCGGTTCCTCTTCTGGAAACAATGGCGAAAATCATGCCCGACCCTATATGGAAGTTTAACTTGCGAATCAGCAAGCCAAGCAACATAAATTGATTTTTTTTATCAAGAAAATAAAAGTGAATTTTTTTTTAGCGAGAGAATACGGTGGCCCACAAGTGCACTCCGAATTCCAAACTTCACTCCCCGTTCTTAACCTCACACCGAATTCTTAAACTTCACTCTGAATTCTTGAACCTTACTCCGAATTCTTAAACTTCACTCCGAATTCTAAAAACTCACTCCGAATTATTGAACTTCAGAATTCGGAGTGTGTTTTTAGAATTCGGAGTGTGTTTTTAGAATTCGGAGTGTGTTTTTAGAATTCGGAGTGTGTTTTTAGAATTCGGAGTGTGTTTTTAGAATTCGGAGTGTGTTTTTAGAATTCGGAGTGTGTTTTTAGAATTCGGAGTGTGTTTTTAGAATTCGGAGTGTGTTTTTAGAATTCGGAGTGTGTTTTTAGAATTCGGAGTGTGTTTTTAGAATTCGGAGTGTGTTTTTAGAATTCGGAGTGAAGTTTAAGAATTCGGAGTGAGGTTCAAGAATTGGAAGTGAGGTTCAAGAATTGGGAGTGAGGTTCAAGAACTCGGAGTGAGGTTCAAGAATTCTCTGTGAGGTTTAGAATTGGGAGTTTAGTTTGGAATTTGGAGTGCACTTATGGGCCACCGTAACATAGCGTCACGAATTCAACGATCAACTTGAAACTTGAAACTTGAAACTTGCCGTAGGACGTGATATTCAAATACTCATGCTCATAAACTCTTTGAAACCAATGCTTTAATTGGTAACTTGTTAACCAGTGCGGTCTCACCTATTACACGCATGTAAGTAAAACGTGCTCATTAGCGTTTTATTCATAGCACAATACCAGAATGATGAAAAAGAAAGGAAATAACAAAGACGAGTCTATGGTGATGCTTTACATTGGAAGACTCGACAAGTGTAGAAGTGTATCTCGGGGTTTTCCGACTTGATAAGCTTCAACATGTTGAAAAAGACTCGCCTCTCAATGGCAATAACAAACACGCCGATCGAAGTGATCGTAAAATATAAAGGTTTTAGCCTGTTCCCTAACACAATAAATAAAATTTCAAACGCTACGCTCGGGCCCAGAAGAATCAGCTCGTCCATTGTCATTAAATTTCAATGTCACCTTATCTACCAAATAATACATGTTAAATAAAATTATGTTCATACGCAAACTGGTTTGATTTTCATCTCAGATTTTGTTGCGGATAAGTCAGGTTCATGGCTTTCCCATATTTCCCACCTTAGAGCGTTTTTCTGTTTGTATCTACCATTCAGGCTCGAGTTACCGCAGGTATTATCTGTAGGATACCACCAAGCCCCGAAGTCACGAGCGCAATTTTGTTTGGAAACGTCTTTATCCACTGTTGAAAATGGAGCCTTGTTATTTCTATCTAAAGAATCATCTGCATTTCCGTTAGAAAAAGAGGAAAAACAACAATATTAATAGGACCAAAGGGTAATTATTCTGAAACTGTCTTTCTTAATGCAGTCATACAGGGCTACCTTAAAACGTATGACGCGGACAGCCAGTAAAATTATCAGTAGTTTCCGCCATATGCAGAGTGGATCTTTAGTCGCCAGAGGTTAATTTCGCAAGATTACAAGTTGTTCTTTTTGGTGTTGATTTCAATATTAGTGGTTATTCATTCAGCGGCCCTGAACCTCTTCCTTCGTTTTTACGCCTTGTCATAGCGGAAATTCAAATAAAAACGTTATGAATTTGTCTCGCAAAGACAAATGCAAACAAAATATTTTCTAAGTCTCCTGAAGTAAGCGAGCCTTTTAAAACAAAATTGAAGTTGTTTTCTTGAATGAATTACCAGCTTCACCGTGGATATCAAAACAAAATAGGTCAAAAAGGGTATGAGGCTTTTTTGATTTCCATATCGGTTCCCGAGAAAATCTTTTTTTAAATGGCAAAACAGAATATTTTGGTTGTCGTCACGCACTGGGATGCCATAGGAAAAATATTTTGAATTTTGTAAAGCCTCACACCCTTTTGCGTGTCAATATCTGACAAACATTCGATCAACTTTAATAAAAATCCGACAAAACTACAAACCCTGTTTATTCGTTTAGGTAGAGATTACTCGGTTTAAAAAAATCTCGAGTTTTCAGATTCCGATAATACAATTGTATTATATTTCATTAAACCGCATGTCAACGCGGTCATCCCGCCATTTGTTGAAAAGCAACCTAACACTCATGGGGAATCATAAAACAAAGAAGGTCATTGAAATTCGTACGAAAGATTTTGTAAATAACTGTTCAATATATCAAATTTAGATACTTTCTATAACAATAGAGAAAACCTGAAAAAAACGAAGAAACAAATAAAACAAAACAAAACAAAAACAGAAACAAAAAAAAGGAGTTGAAAATTTCGATCAGATTATGTTGACAGTAACCCTAAGTGCAAGACTACTTTGAAATATTTCCTCATTTCTGTGGCGTAGCACTCCGATAAAAATTCGTCGAGGATATTTTTCAATGCAAAACATCAAGCTAATGAATTGTTTTAGATATTTCGTTTTCTATTAATCATAGTAATTATGAACTAACGAATAACTTACATTCGGGCATCCCTCCAATAATCAAAGCATAATTTTCCAATTCCGATTCAACGCGAAACAAGTCGTACTCGGCGTGAGGACGATGAATAATGCTATTGAGATTATATTCCAGATCTACTCGAAGCCGGTTCGTTGTGTTCCTAGTAAGACGGTTTATTTTGTCCAGTCCTAGCCAAAACTCGCCACTCAAATCACCGAAACCTTGCTTGTAGTCACACCAGCTACGATGAAAATTGACAGAGCCGTCCAGTCTTCTCTGGATCACTGTCCATCCTCCAGCAGCCGCTGTCTGGTTACAATACACATCAAAGGCACCTAAACCATCAGGGTCAATTTTGTAGATACCGCTGGTATTTTGGCCAGTCACGTACAGTTCAGCGCAATTAGCTGTTGAGCAAACGGTGTTGGTGAGACGAAAAAGAAAACAATTCTAGAACATTTGTGGCTGAATAACTGAAAAAAAAGGAAAAATGAATTTCAAACGTAAAAACAAACTTAATATAGGGGTTTGTGATATAAAATATTGCAGAGAGTCTTACACGCTAAACACAAAAATATAAACCATCCTGTCAACTTCAAGTGCTGTAAGGCACTTACCTTTGAAACTTTGAGCCAAGGTCTGACTTGAAGAAATCCACGCTATAAGCAGCACACTGCAAAGAGAACTCGGTGAAAAGTAAAACATTGTGCGAAAATAAGATTCAGTTTACACTTGATATTCTGAGAGAATCGATATGTACACCGCGAAGATATGATGTAAAAATTGCAGCAGCCGAGTGCTTTTATACAAAGCTTTCGTCCTCCTGGACGGGAAATTTTTTTAGTTTAGTGTAAGCGAACTATTTTCGTATAACGCCCGGGACAATTTATAGCACCTAAATTACGATTTCAAGGATCTTTTTTAGTGACCGAAACTCAGAAACGTCATCCGGATAGCGTGGAGGAGGACAAAAAGCCACCCAGTTTCCTTCATGAACAATTGCTGCCGGATATTTAAACTTCTTTCCAACATACTAAATCGTTTCCTTTTCTTTTTTCTAGATTTGAGGACGAGCGAAAACAATTCCTAAGACTATTTCATCAACTTTGTTCATTCGCACGTTTACCAAACAGCGTCGATTTCTTTTCATAGAATAAAATTTTCACACAAAAACTTCTTCAGAAATCTTATTTGTAAGTAGTACCGAAATCAGATTCGAAAACATTACGTTTTACCACAAAAATGCTTCAATTTATTCCTTAGCGTCTCGAGGGTACCTTTGGACTTCCGGGACGAAAACGGTGAAAATAATTAAGCAGCAATAAATAACTTATGTTTAAAAAGAAAATAACTAAAGAGGTTTTCCTGTCTATATTCGTGGGAAACGGTCAAGTATAATCGTGTTCTAAAATAACGTAAAAGGTTTCCTTATTATCAAAGATAATTATTAAAAACAACATTCCTCGAATGGGAACTTTAGGAGTCTTACTAATAAGCGCTACCGACATCAGATTCGAAAACATTACGTTTTACCTTAAAAATGCCCCAATTTATTCCTTAGCGTAGCTAGGGCACTTTTGGACTTCCGGGAACGATGTTTGTCATTCAAAAAATTACTCATAAACGGAAATTTTTTATCTGTAGTTGTTTCGTTGCTTTGTATTTTGCACCTGCTTTACAGTGGTCTCTCACTACGCAAGTATATTAATCAAGAAGCTGTCTTGCGTTAAAGCCTTTGTTGAGGATACCACGTAAAGCTCACTGATGTTTCAGAAATCCCAAGAGTGAGTTCCTTTTTTGTGTTTTTTTTTCTATCTGTTTTTGTCGCACATCGACGTGACGTCTGTTTCGTGTCAACGGCGTGGAATTGATACGTTGAACTCCATTCAGTTTGCGACTAAAAGTAGTTACAACGTTTAAGTGCTTCATGCAAGTTCCCCGCCCAAACTGTAACTATCTGTTCTTGGAAGATATCGTACGATGAGAACTTTGTCTATTGCAGTCTCTAAAGATACACGGTTCAGCTTTTTTTAAAACAGTCTTATTGACTCCAGCTTTGGTAAAAAATATAGGAAAGTGTCTGTCAATGATGATATGATGAAAAGGTTCTTGTACGTGGATATAGCCATGTGTTCCATTACATAGGGGATTCTAATTACAAGGCTTTAACGAAAAAAAGCGCTGTAATGAACAAAGAGGTTCCAGGTTTAAACCTAGCCCAGATCAATCATTGTTAGAAATCTACCGGTCTGTCGGTAATGATTCTGACCATCGCAATTTTAAAAAGACTTTAATTCTTTTTTAATCTTACATGCTCCGCATTCCGCTTTAAAGGAAGTTCTAGACTAGCACGTCTTGATATTATTGACCAGTATGTTGTCATTAATTCAATAGTTTTTCCGTGTTTGCCAGTTTGCGTTACCTCATTTACAAATATTTATCGGGAGTATCCTTTAAACAACGAATTTAGTCCTACCCGGAGGGTAAAAGAGGGTAAAGCTTAGAATCTGACACATATCACTCACTTTTATGTCTATCGACTTCGGTGATGATTCTGTCTCGTAATTTCAAATAGATTCTTATTCTATCCCACGTCCTTCATGACACTTTCGTCTGAATTTTTAAAGATTTAAGTGTCGAATCACCACTGTCCCCGCTGTAATTGGCAAGAAGCAGAGTACGTACAGAGTAGAGTAGAAGCAGAGTACGGTTGTGAAAGTCGAGAATCACATATTATTTTGACCTCTTACTTGGTGCGTATGTTGCGAAGTTAAATAATTTCTCCTCTGATCGTCTCCTGTGAGTTAAATGAAATTCGATGAAAAGACTTCATTGTGCCATTTGTCATGCTAGACCGGCTTGTATGAATAAAGAGCGATGACGTTAATATGAACTCATATTGTACGTGATATCCGAGCTTATTTTAAAGTCTCACAACGAGCATTGATTTCACACTACATTTTAAAACAGGAAGTGGTACATAATTTGAAAAAAGCGCAATGACTAATTGGCAACAGTTTATGAATAAATCCGGTATTGTTTGAATGACGAGTTTTCCTTTTTTTTTTACTCAACGTCGTATCGACCGATCGAAAGTGCGCTTTTAGCCTTGTTTTTGAAAAAGAAATTGTTTCGTGCATCTGATTTGCTTTTTCTTTCCTCCAGTTATACCTGAAACTGATAACTCGTCCAGCCCACCAAACTGCACACTAGCTATTGTGGCAGCTCTTACCATGACGTGTATAGTGTGGCCGAGGTATATAGTGACGAGCCATTTCCCAGGAGATGGATCAATTACATTCAGTTGTATAATTTTCAGGATAAGACCACAGGCAGCCCAAGCTCCAGCTTTGAGATGATCATCTTGCGAAATAACAGTCGTGGCGAAATTATAAGAGCTTGTATAGGAATATTTACGATCGCTCGTAGTAAGTAAAAACGCAGTCAAATTCTCTCAAAAAAAAACAAAAAAAAAAAACCTCACCTTACTCCCACATTGCAGTAACCTCTATTAAAATGAATAAAGACACCGATAACTGAGAGGTCTAAACTGGGTACAGGCAATTTACATTTTAGTAAATGACAAACAAAAGCGTTTTTCAAAGTGAGCCAGAGGTTCCTCCCTGTTTTGATATGAACTAAAAATCATTGGAGAAGCATAAAAACCTCTTTCGCCTGCGACATCGAGAAAGCGAGAAAATCCTGTGAACACGCCGAGGCCAGAAAATGGCAAGCAAAAGTTTAACTAAACAAGACGAAGAAGCGACAACGGAAGAAGTGCCTGGGTCGATTGTCCTATACACAGAGGAAGAAATAAATACCTTTAGTCGCGATGTTCAACTTTCAGCACTTTCGCTTGGACACTTCATTTCTTTCAATATGCCACCAAAGAGGTAAAAGAAGTAAATTATTTTCCTTCTCGAGCAAAGGATTTGGAAATTTGAAAAAAGATGTTAAAGATAAACGGCTTATAAATTCAGTGAAATACTACTATTATCTTCAAGATAGTGTGAAGCTTGTTAAAAAAAATTTGAAAAAAAAATGTCAAAACAATCACAAGGTAAAAATAAATTTTTCGAAGATTCAAACGTGTACGACTTACTTTGCTTCCTATTCGCTAACGCAATAACAGTTCTGACAGTTGACTTTGAAATGGCTTTCTGGGGCACGCGCTCAGGATGAAAACAAACAATATTAATACTATTTTCTTCTTCTTTTTATTCAGTTACGTGATGCAAGAAAAACTCCATGCTTGACGGGTGAATTCCACGTTAAATTTCACTTGAAAAACCGATATCGCAGGAATCGCGAAGCAAGGAAGCAAGCAAAAAGTTATTTTCCAGCTTCTGAGAAAGTTTTGTTTCCATCTCACCCACACCATAAACAGTTTTGATCGTCTCTATATTTCATTAGTGTTTGTAATTTGTTCCTGATTCCGAGAACGTTGTTTCAGTGTATCCATCGAATACCTTTGATATAACAGTCTAGTATTTTATATGCGTAGGGTATATACATTTCATAAACTGTCTGGTCCTACAGTAAAACTCCGTCTGTTAAATGACTGTAAATATATGAAATCATATATGCGTACTGCGGTCTTAGAAATGAACTTGGAAGCGATCTTCGAAGTACTGAACACTACTTAAGCAGTCGAGAAAACATGGCCTGAAAAAATTCAGGCCTGTAAGGGATTTGAACCCATCTTATTAATTAAACTTTAGATATGCACGAACTTTAGAATTCCTAAAAATATCTTAATCTTTTTAGTTTCGTTTTTGTCTTAACATGGTTTAAGTAAGTATAAGTACACAAGGTTGCAGACGGAATAGGAAATTACCGCTGGCATGTACATTGCTCAAAAAGTCTTTGGTCAAGCTAGATGCGCATGATTCGGGCAACAGAATATAAAAGAAAACCATTAAGAGTAATACGTTTAGCTTGAGTTTAAAAAATAATTTTCTACTTACTTTCCATGTAACCTCGCGGCTCAATTGTACGTTTTATCCCTTCTCTTCCCTTAATTAGGATGCTGCTGTGCCTTTTTCTGGGCGTTTCCGTAACTTATCTCCGTAAACCACAATCCGGATTGCATCAGCTGGACTTAACATCAGAATTTGTACGTTGCAGGTAAATGTTCTTTGCGACGAAAGAACACACACCCACTCGCGTAATTATACTAAATGTGTACTTTGTGGTTAAAGGCGAGATCTCCGATAATGAAATCCCCAGAAATCAATGAAACACAATGAAAGGAACATCGCTCATTTCGTAACTCATCGCCAGAAAAGTAGAATCAGAACGCGCACATAAAATGTGACACGAGTCACTTAGATGTCTTTGGGCTTAGTATCGATCATTCTATTATTAGCGAAAATTTTTTTAGATAAGAGTTGTTAAATTTTCCGTGGAGCGACATTTTCTTCGAATGTACAAGCTGCCTAGTTATGATCATACATTTCCGATGTTTTTTCAATGCTTTTCTTGGCATGAAACAAACAAACTTCGGTTCAGCTTTGCGAATTTTGTTTAGTTTCCTTTTTGCGAAGCCGCATTGTATTTTAATGAGTCAAGGATCTGGGCAGATGCGACTTAAATTTTCTGTTTTCTACTCATATGTAAGCGTAACAAACCTTACATATATCCATTCGATAAAGAGTAATATTAGAATGTTTTGGGGCAAAATTTGTTTATTTTTTGTTTGGAACTCTGCCCGGTTTTGATGGTCAGACATGTCTCGATGCGGTCAGAAGATTAATAGCTCATTTGGCACCCATTTTGGATCCACTTTTCTGGCGATGACAACTTATTGTTAATAAAATCGTTTAACGACAGTATCAGTCAGATTGATGCGCCATAATATGATTATCAATATAATTTGATTGGGTTGACAGTGAGAATGAACTGACTACAAACATGGCTTCGGTAATTTCCTCAGCGGCGAACTTTGGCTCGGACTGGACAAGATACACCGTCTTAGGCGAATTAAGATAGAAAACGGACCTCAAGTAGATTTTGGAGTGACTGCTAAAAAATTCTGTCCACGCTGGGTATGATTGGTACGGAGTTAGTGACGGCTACGTATCAGTTGAGCCTGAGAAATTTGTTAGATAAGGTGATCTGCTTCTTTTATTAATCGTCGTCATCATCAAATTAACAGCAATACTGCTTTAATTATGTCTGTATCGATTTCCTTTATGCTGTTTCCTGGTTTAATTTAGCCAAACGGCATGTAGTATAACATGGATGATGTTTTGTCCTGCGAATGGAGCACAAGTAAATATATTGTTCTCGCAGATGATCTGCAATTGGAAAGTCGAGAAAGAAAAAAAAAAGGCCTAAAAAATTCAGGCTATGACAAGAATGGGGCCTTTGCCCTCGAGATAGTAAATGGGCGCTACTATCACTGAACTGTGTTGCAAAGCCACATGTTATCAAATTCTAGAAGGTTCTTCGACTTCGTTCCCGTAGCCTGCAGTGCCGGCGTCCTATGAGGGCGAGCTGACGTTATGAGCTCGTGATCGTTCATCCCACCGGCCATGTTTGATTTGGAGTTAGAGTGGACGGTGGGGGTAAGGGGCGGGGGAAGGACGAGAAGAAGCCTAAGGAGGTTGTGGAAAAGTAAATGACCCCCTGTTTAGTTGCGCGTTACAGCATTTCCGGAAATGGGCAGGTAACCAATCAAAACGAGTTAAATGAAATACCGGAAGCACTGTCTTCCGACAAAAATAAACATACGTAGAGCCGATGAGTGAAACGGTGAGGTTTTCATCAGCCAGGAAAGAAATGGCTTCCACAAAACCTCCTCCGCGGTCTTAAATGTGAGCCGATATTTGCTGCAGTCTTTATTTTCCAAACGACAGTCCTTGAGTGTAACTGCCGTTAATCTATTTGATATATTAAACTAATGTAAGAACGATACAATTAGTATTTCAAAAGCTCTAGAATACCTTGCGTGCGAAAAATTTCGTGACTTTCAAACTAGGAAGCTAAATGGGGATAGATAGATCATGTTTCATAGGAGTACTACATCCTTAATGCATATCCGCTTATGAAAAATCACATTATTGAAGGAGCCTTGCGTGAATTGAGGTTGGTGACCCTCCAACTGCAAAGGGACATAAAAATATGCATTTCAATACCTATATAAGCTAGAGCAAAAGAGGATTCTGAAAGAGAAGAAACAACCCTTACTTCAAGCTTTTCTTGTATACTTTAATTTAGATAGGAATATCAAATACCTCACTAATGTCCGTTGATAAACAACGAAACAAAAAAAAAAAATAAAGTAATATCACATAATCTCTTTAGTCAATAGGAATACTAAATCCATAACAGACTTCCCTCGATAAGGAATTAAAAAAAAAATGAATGAAAAAAGAAAAGAAAAACGAAACAATACTAAACGAAAGAAAACAAACATGCTAACAAAAATTGAGGGAGCTTTGCATGCGGAGGAAACTGATGCTCCGTCTTTCATTGGAGAAGAAACGTGATGCTTGTGTTCTTATCGGTATAATCAAGCAGGTGATGACATCCTCAACTTGAAGTATACACGACAAATTAACTTAAAATTTCGTGATCATTAGATCTGACGCATTATGGAAGGAACTTAACTCATATATATGCAAGAACTTTAGCAACCATAAAACTTTCGTTGTCGTTATAGTCTCGTTTTTGTCTTTAAATAGTTTAATCCGACATAAACGCTTGCAATGAATGCGTAACTTACCATTAACACATGCACATTGATAGTTCTTATGAGCAAGATGCTTATAATTCGGGCAACAGTATCCAGAAGAAGATTGTTAGAAATTTCCGATCCTTAGCAACATTGACTCTACAGGCTAGTTCACCTGAAATAAATCTACAGACATACTTATTCTGTCTGACATGATCGTCACGCGGGTCAATGCAGATAGACCTCCTCGAACAAGAGTTGGCCATTTCAATCAACCCGCTCGTTTTCCACCTAAGAGACCAAGACTTCTTAATCGAAAAGGCAAACATAAGTTCATTAGGGAAAATTCAAAATCAATTCGATCAACTTATTTAAGTACAATTGGACATTTTGTCAAATTAGTATTTACTAACTTAAGGTTGTTTGCGTGCAGGGAAATATGTCAACGCCAAACCCCAAAGGAAAATACGGCAGATATAAAACAATTGAAAAAGCCTTGCGTGCGGAGAAATGATGACCTACACTTGATACGACAGCTTGCAACGCATCCGGACCATTTGCGAATGTCATGTCCGTACTCTTGATACCAGGTACGGGGCATGCTTATAAAAAGTTAGAATGCACTCTGCTCGGACAGAGTGTAAGATCCTTCGATCTACCTAGAGGCAGTGCCCGAGAACTCGCTGAATCTGCAAGAAATTTCTGTAGCACATTTGGAAGGCCACATCCCTTGCAAGTAAGAACCAATTCCTGGTTAGATTTTTTAATCTGATCGGTGCCTGATTTTTTTTTTTTATCGGTTCATTTACTGAATTTTACTCCTGTCTGAATTTACATTGCACTATAACCGATTGCAGTTTATACTGAGTTGGATTGAGCTTCAAGCATGAGAATGACTTCTGTTTCCCTAAGTTGGACTTTACTGCTTGTGGCGCTTTTCATAATGACAAAACGTTTCGCTTCGACGCGTGGAGCCCCTTGCCATAATGACACCCGAGGATCCCTGAAAGAAATACAGAAACAACTTGGACGGCTTCAATTGCAAGTTAAAATTCTAAAGGAAAACAAAAGAGCAAGGATATGTAAGTTAGATCATTTTCCTTGTGTATGGTCACGTGATGATTTCATGCTTTTTGCGATTGTGACGAGAGGAGGAATTCACCGGTAAAATCGTCAGTCCCAGTATCATTAGGTGTGAGATATAATCATGAAATTTTAATATATTATTTATTACGATTTTTTCGGAACAAAGTTAGGATGACCCATTTGACAGATTTCAGCAATTCTTTTAGTACCACTCCATCCTCAACTAAGGGACAATAAATCCTCCCTTGGTCACCAATAAATTTACCTGTTAAGACCCCGGACTTAACTTGATGCTTTCCCAACTTTTAATAGTAATACATTTGCAGACCTGTATCACTTCATACACCAAATATGCAGCTGTCTTTTTACTCCAATTACCACACACAAGTTCTCCCAGCGATAATGTCATCCTTCATCGTGATACCGGGATATTAACCCTAACTCCAAGACTCGAAAACAAAAACTCAAACATTTATTTACAGGTATTCCAATGAAAATACACAAATGTTTTAGTAATCAAGCCGAATAAACATCCAGTTAGACAATAAGGCGGGTTTTCTACGAACAGAAATAACACCTTTAGCGAGCGAAATTACAATACGTACGAAATGCGATAGAACTTACTGACTGTTCCGAGTTAAGACCATTATTGACCATAACTCAACAATTTTAGGTAGCAAAATATGCCAGTACAAACACGGCGACTAGTTCTTTTCCGACAAAGCACATGGCCGATGTCCCAGATGTTGACGTCAAAATGCATGCACGCAATGGGAGCTACAGATTCTGTTTGTATCTGGAAAAAAATGTAATAAATAAATAAAGGACACTTAAGCTTGCGTGTAGAAAATTACAAGACCTACAAGCTTGAAAGCAAAATGGACATAGAATATTAGGCTTTTATTATCCAACTGTACAAAGTAGAGTAAAAAAAGCGCGCGAATAGAGCACAAACATCTTATGCGGTTAGGCTATATGGACAGTTTGTTATTTTATACTCTAATTAACAATTGGTTCATACGTCAGCGTTCGTTCATCGAGATATGAAGCACTTAGGAAGTTTGGACCCGATGGAAATTTTTTTCTCGAGGGATTTGTTTGCTGACGTCATGTTCGTGCACAATAGGAATGAGAAGCACGCTCGCGCAATTAAGTTTGATTAGACAAATTTACTAGCTATGTTATAAAAGAGCTTATTTAACCAGTCGGCAGCGCACGCTACGCTTCTCTATCCACTTTGCTTTTCCGCCGTATGAGAAATGAGCAGAAAAATAAAAGCAGTTGGATAATAAACAACTTATTAAACGTTTTGGTGTATAGTATTGCTGAGTATTTCTATTCGTTCTTTGCCCTTAGGGCGAGTCAAATACGGTACAACTCGTAAAAATGCTCAGCGATACTACACCCCAAAACGCCTGATAGAGGAATATTTCATCCCCCAGAAGAAACAAATTATTGAAGGAGCCTTGCGTGCAGAGATACAGATGACCTTCCTACTTCAATGGGACACGAGAAAGCGGAAATGGATACTGAAAGATGGGAGAAGACTTTAGCTTTCTAAGTTTTCTAGACACATTACATTCCTGATATCTAATTCCTGATACCCGACTCGATTTTTTGTATTTTGAATCGCCCTGCAGGCTTGTCAAAATACGGCACAACTCATAAAAATTCTCAGTGATACTATACACCAAAACGTGTGATAAAATATATTTCTCCCAGCGACCTGTGTAATTATCGCTCGACACAACGCAGAAAAAAATCGACTGTTTTATCAATCCCCTATTTTTTTAACTGAACGGACCACAGACACGTGTATTAGAAAAAAAAAAACCTGAACTTATGAGTTAAAGGGAAGTTTCAATTTAACTCGAATCACTTCCATAAGAAAAATTGGACATTTTGTCAAATTCGTATTTAAAGATTACGTTGCTCTGCGTGCGGAGAAATTAACTTCTTACCATCCATGGTTTAATTAGATGTTATGTCCTCTCGAAAAGTAAGTAATTAAACAATTGAAGGAGGCTTGTGTGACTTTCCAACTTTTAGATGAAAGGGAATGTCATCAATATTTCAGAGGTATTTTCATTTAGACTCCTGGACGCCCCTGGATAATTCATAAGCACTTACTAAATAAATATGTAGAGAGGTCAGATTCCGAGGCGCCTTAAACAGCTAAAGCGTATAGGAAATTTGGCGCAGCCAGAGTTTTGAATAGATGATTAATTCGGGATTCATTGTAACCTTCTTTGCGCAAAGTTCTTAAGATATGTAGGCATTTTAGGATGGCTCATAGAGGACATGCCACATATTTTTTTATCGCGTGATAAAATCAAAATATCGCGCGACAAATATAGAATAATACATGGGCGCGCGTCGATACGGAAGTTCCCTTCAAGTGTTTAACTCGATAGATCGAGAACACGAGAAGATAAATTCCATATCTACAAGCAACCATGTATTATATTGTTTATCATATAAACACAATAGCCCTATTCTGAGAAGAAAAGTCGACTTTATCAATGAATGAAAATAAATGAATCGACAATCGTAGAGTGCGTTAGCGCTAACTCTTAAGAAAGAAAAATGCGTTGAATGATGATGTCAAAAACAACAATGGTCGTAATTTTATATTTACAAACTTCTCATTTATTGACTTTTTCCTTACCGACAGAAGAAGTCTTTCGGGTAAACTGCCAAAATCGGCCAGTGGCAAATCTTCCCACTGTTGATTTCAGTCATTCCCAGCCGAGGGAAATGGCGACACCAAAGCCACTAAATTCGTAACTTTCGGTTTTCCTTTTTGTATATTGGTTTTCTTCCTCTTCTAGAAAACTTTCAACCTCACTGTCGATGAGCGATACAATTTTTTTAGTGTTTTAGCAGCCATAATTCGACAAACATCCGACAAACTATTTGTAATGAGAATCGAGAGGGTTTGCGTTTCATTCATCAACCTGACCGAGTGGCGCCAAAGGCGAGTAACCTGTCAGCAGCTTATTGACTATATCAACACAGGTGAAAAAATACGATATTTTTTCACGTGTGTTGTTAAGGCTTTTCTCAGGGCCGGAAATCCTTGTATAACACCGCAGTTTATGTGAATAGGACAATGTGATGTATTATATAATGTGACGTCAAATTTCTTGAAGGGCGCCAATTCTGCTCGGATTCAATATAAAGAAAGGTCTTCCAAAACTTATTCATGGTAAGAAAATAAATGCTGAGCCAGTGTGATTGCGATTTAGAGGAGACACACAAAGAGGACAAAAAAACACAGGTTGAAAGGTGTTGTCAGTTCGTTTCTTCTTCTCTAACCTTTTTAATTCTGTTTCCCAGTTAGTTTGCGATGATATCAGAGATAAGAGACGCCTCCTAGACTACTGCACACTGCAGATCTGAATGCAATTCAGCTCATGAAACTCTGTTTTTCTTCTTTAGCCAAGAACTGTGCTGAGCTGTACAAATCCGCTATGAGAGTCAGCGGTGTCTATACAATCGACCCTGATGGTTCTGGTGCCTTTGATGTATACTGTGACCAGACAACAAGTGATGGGGGTTGGACTGTATTTCAAAGAAGACTTGATGGCTCTGTCGATTTCAACCGCACCTGGGATGAATACAAATATGGCTTTGGCAATTACCTCAAAGGAGAGTTTTGGCTCGGATTTGACAAGATCCGTCGCCTGACAAGAAATGAAACAAAAAATAGACTCCGAGTGGATCTTGGAGTAGCCCCTAATAAAGCGGTGCACGCTGAATACGAGTGGTTTGGATTAGGAGAAGAAAAAGATAAGTACAGGTTGAGCCTTGGAAATCTATCGGGTAAGTCAATAGTCTCTTTGTTTATTATTCGTTCAAGTAGAGGAATCGTTGAAGTGTCTAGAAGGAACGGTTCCAATCGCGTCAAAGCCTGACTTCAGTTTTCAGGCCTGTTTACAGCAATTTCTTTAATTACAGCTTACCTGTGAAGAACCTTTCTTTACTCGTAAGTACGTCACACCCTCCTTTCAAGTGATAGCTGAAATTCAATATCATCGCGGAACTCCAGGCGCCCATCATGGACTCCCGGGAACTCTAAGTTTTCTTTGTTCTCTCACCCTCAGTTGTTTAAGATGATTTCTTTGTCTGATTCTTACACTTGTTCACAATATATAAAAGGGAAACTATTTGTTTATTTTTCATTTATTCAAATTTTACATATTCATTTTAGAAGGTTCGACAGTTAACGATTCTCTCCACCCTCATATGGGCCTGTCTTTTAACACATGGGACAAGAATGATTGCGCTTCTTCTGATCACATTAATATTGGAGGAGGATGGTGGTACATGAGTAAAAAGAGCTGTTCTTTTGCCTCAAATCTCAACGGTGTTTATCGAGGGGACGGAAGGGGAAAGTTTCATTGGGGATTCTTAGTTCCTGACGAGCCAGAACTCACCACTCCCCAAACATCAGAAATGAAAATCAGACCAGTTGACTATTCGTAGATTTTTTTTTCTTCACGAATTATTTTAGCCACGAATATATTTTGCTAGGAAGTTTGATGGGGTTGGAAGGCAGAGAAAAGAAATAAAGGAGACTAGCTGGTGAGCTGTATAAGACCATAAGAGGCAGCGAAGCCTTGTTTTATTAATGGCATATTCACAAGGCAACTCTTTAAGTGAACCAGTTTTGTCAGTCGCTTTTCCTTCATACCAAGCTTTATCATTATAAGCTACTAGCATGTATCTAAGGCGATTCGTTGTTGATATTCTCCTTTTTTCACGAAATCTAAATAATTAGATGTTAATATCGCTAATACCTTGGTATTAACGTTAGAAACGACCCCGTTAATGTTGACTGGGATATATTATATCGGTAAAGAGTGCTCTACCCTTCCGAGCAACCGGAGACACAAAACCCCGCGTCGAGAGTTGAATTTCTGACCAATTTTCTGAATATTGTTGTTGATGTTTTTTTATTTTGTTTTTGTTGTTTTGTTTTTGGTTCTTGTGTGAACTGTATCACCTCAAATGGCTCAGAACAATTCTATTTAACTCCCTAATCTACTTTTTTCCTCAGGAAAAAAAAAATGAGCGCACTTTCCGGTCAAAAGCCTAAAAGATTGTCATTGCTTGATGAGTTCTATGACTACTATTTTTAATATAGACTTTCTAGACACATGATCATGATCACTAGGAATATTGGGAGGTGGTGGCGTAAACCTTCTGCAAGGGGAACAAGCAATCATGGCGTAGTTTGTTTGTTTTTTTTTTGGTACCTGTTTTGCTTGCCCTTTATCAATCGATATAAGATCATAACTCTTTTTAACGTTAAGAGAATATCAACTCTAATAATCTATTGTTTTCGTATAACTGTAACTGCCAACTGTTTTTAGTCTTTCGTTTACCTACTGCATATCGGCGTTGTTTTTGTGAGTGAAAAGTCGCGATTCATTAGCAGCCATTCGTTCTTACTGAAGTGGGTTAGATAAAAGTTTTGTTCGACTTTTTGATGACATTAACTGCTTTATCCTATAAGGTTGTAGTTTTAAGAAAATGAACGACACTATTTAAAAACATTTTTCGACAGTTCTTCTGTCATCTTCAGTTCTGAATGATACAAAGTTCAACGTTGAATTCAAATGTTGATTGGACAAGACAAACATTGGTAACAGAATAACCAATGCATTTACAAGGAAAGTTTTAAATTAACATTATAAAGTTGATGATTAGGTGTAGGTTTCTCCCCTTGAATGTGGATAGCTTCTTTGATTTTAAGATGAAAAGTTGTGGAAGCGTGATCTACATAATTCTCTCTATTATTCAGAACTGAAGATGACAGAAGAACTGTCAAAACATTTTTTTAAAACGTTTGACACCCGAAGATATAAACATAGGCATACTATGCAAGCAAGAATTACTTTTTGGGGGTGGGTGGATTACTTGAAACATTGCAAGTGATGTCTACATCTTCAGTTAACAAAAGGAAAGAAGAGTATCAACGTGGAAAAGAACGAAAATGGCGAATTAACTGACACACAGGTATTTCGTGGTAGATTGTGTGTGTTGTACGAATAACTGTAACCAAAAATAAACTGTATTGGTGCCACGGATACCTGTAGGTAAAAAATGCAGACTACAGACTGCAGACCGGATACAAAATGCAGACTAGGTACAAAATGTAGATTGCAGACTGCAGACTGCAAACCGGATACAAAATGTAGACTAGGCACAAAATGTAGACTGCAGACTGCAGAATGGGTACAAAATACAGACTGAGAATCTAAAGAGTTTTTTCGTTTAGTGATAGCATGTCATCTTACAACTTACCGAGCGTCACGCAATCGCTTTTCCGTGATCATCCTTCACGATTATTTGCACTACTGTGGAATATTCCTGGCCCATTTCTTGATCAAAATCAATCTTAATATAATTTCAAACCCTCATGTAGTCTTCTCACTTTGCGCGCGAGTTGGTTGGTATGATGTCTGTACATATTTTACCAACGTAATAAAATTAGATGTAGATGTAAATGAGATGTCACTATTGAATATTTGACACGCGCAACATTCGAGAAACAATTGACAGCTTTGCACGTGGTCGTATTATCATCTTTTTAAGCGGTATTTGTTTATTTTGTTGACGAAAATGCAGACTGAGACCAAAACTGTTCCTTCGACTTGATATATTTTTCGACGCTAGTAGATCACATCATATTAACTTACCTCCGTAAATCATTCGTCCCAGATAACAAAACCAAATAAGCATACTAACGATGGTATGTGAATTCGTCCTTGTCCAAACACAAACAACTCCACAAGATCACTTTCTTCAGGCATCGAAAACACACACAAAATCGTCCATAGTTAATTTTAATCAGACATTCAGCCAGAGATAGCAACGAGCAAACCAATTCAGAAATAAATAATCAGCACACTCAACAAATCATGAATCTTGCATCAAAGCTTGCCGTTAAAGAACTGCTCAAATCAAAATGTTTGGTGCAATTCATCTACACCTAAAAATTTTTCTACTCACTCTCGTCGTGAAGGAACAATAACCATGATCGTGCTACAATGTACAGGACTCTATTTTCTCTCGAACAACTATCCACCATTTTCACAGCACGAGTAACAAGTTTACTATAGGTAATCTGACATCTTTCATCTGTTCAGTAGTATCGCATTTCTCATAAAGCGCGGTAAAATACATGTACATGTTTAAAACACAGAAAAGCCAACATTTCTCATTCTAAAAGATGATTCTATTTGGAACCGCTCTCTCCGAATACCCCGTTACTTCGTTGAAATTTGAACACTTCTCAAACCAAAGAACAAAAACGACGCTCTGATTGGTGCGAGATACATACCTTAATGCGGCGATCTATTTGGTGCGTGATACATACCCTAAACGATCTGATTGGTGCGAGCAACATACCACCCTCTATTCGCTAACATAGATGTTATTAAAAAAAAAAAAAAATGGTAGCCATGTTGACTGATTTGTGAGAACTTCTTGAATGCTCATTTTTTCTATTTTATGATGTATTGAGCATTGTCCACTGGGAAAGAGTCCACGTCCTGCTTGTTATTTGAGGACCATTTTAATATCAAAATTGTTTGATTGAAAACCTTTTGTTTTGTTTTCTTTCTCCCATTAAAGTAAAACCGTGCATGACCTACATAACATTCTGGCGTGACACTTTGTCACATAACTCGTTATGATGAATATTCATCCCAACTCATGATTAAAATCCGTCCTATGCGAGCCGACATTACTATTAGAATATATATCACCGACTGAGCCAAATTGCACTTTTAGTTAGCGGCATAAAATCTTACAATAAACATATATATATCACCGACAGAGTCAAATTACGCTGTTAGTTAACGGCGTAAAATCTTATAATATAAATATATTTATCGCCGACTGAGCCAAATTATGCCGTTAGTTAACGGCCAAACACAAATATACACACACAAAAGAAAAAAAAAAAGCAAGACAAGACATTCGAATTCAAATTAGGTTGCAATGAATTTCTTGGGTTTTCTTTGGATGATTAGAAGTGCGAATGGGGCGCGGTTCGTAACCAAAAGAAGCACACATACCACTGTAGTTACGGTTATGATTAACTACGGTGAGAAAGTTTTTACCGACGCAATACCCGTGAAAGTTGTCGCATACCCTGTCACTTTTCAAGTTTGACTGAGAATTCGTTGCGGTACTTACTAAGGTGACCTCACTAAGACATAATAGAAAAAGAAGAAACACTCCCGCAATGCAACGGATATTGTAGTTGCAATTAACGAAGGCATTAGATACCCGTACAAGAGTTCACTATTTATTAGCGAAATGAAAAAGGAAACAAGGAGTACCTGTGGTGGATAAAGCCTTCTGAGTAGTATTTAAACATAAATTATACATATTGTAAGATTTTTTCCTCAACCGTAATTGGGCTCAGTCGCTGTGTATAAATACTGTAAGATTTTACGCCGTTAACTAACGGCGTCATTTGGCTAAGTCGGTGTAAATACATGTTGTAAGATCTTACGCCGGTAACTAATGGCGTAATTTCATTCGGGTCAATATCTTCCGCTCTGTATATTTATATTCTTTAAGAGTTTACACCGTTAACTTATGGCGTAATTTGGCTCAGTTGGTGATATATACTGTAATATTTTACACCGTTAATTAACGGCGTAATTTCTTCCGGTCTGTATATCTATATACTGTAAGAGTTTACGCCGTTAACTAACTGCGTAATTTGGCTCAGTCGATGAAACATATATTGTAAGATTTTAAGCCGTTAAATAACGGCGTAATTCGGCTCAGACGATAAATATACATACTGTAAGATTTTAACCGTTAACTAGCGGCATAATTTCTTTCAGTTGGTATATGTACATACTGAAAGATTTCACGCCGTTTACTAACGGCACATTTCAGCAATTTAGTTTAAATGGTTTTGTAATCAACCATTATTTGATGAATTTCAACCAAACGTTTCAGTGCATTGTATCATAAAAGCCGTTGAAAAGAATGATTTGCCTTTAAATACCTTGATAACACAGCGTATTTTTCTCAGATGGAAACGCCAATAATTCTCTCATTAATATAACGAGGCTCAGTTTATAAAAGTACAAAGAGGACCATACTAAAAACGTGCTGACAGATTCCGACTTCTATGTATCCTGATGATAGCCGGGGAAGTTCAAATTTTAACAATTTTTTTACTAGCGACACTGCCCTTCCGACACAGCAGTTAAAGCAAGGAAACTTTTAATTAACTATTTAATCAGAAGAAGTTCTTTCACAACAAGAAAAGGTGAAGTCAATTTTTATTTTTTTCCGAAAGTTAGACGTAGAGCAAAATGAATTGAAAATTCACCTCTGGTTACTGCTTCTTAAACTAGCAGTTCAGAAATGGAAAGATATCCAATTACACCTTTTACAATGTACTATGCCTTTTATTCTCATCGAGTAATAATAATTTTTGTGTCAAAGAATAAAACATTGTGAACGTGATGTTAACAAAGGAAATTCTCTACTCCTACCCCTTGCACCTGTTTTCATGTCGTTTCCATGGCAAGGGGCGCGTCAACAGTGACTAATCGCTATTAAAAACTCGCTCGTCATGTTTCATATAACATCTTCGAAATTAAGCTTACTCCACACCTTAGGAACCCACATACCTTTAATTATCATAAATTAAAGTCAGGGTTTCCTCTTTACATTTTATTTCAGAACTAACTTCCTCTTGCCAATTGATCTTGTCTATCACAAAGCCCCTTGATATTTTCTGTATCTAAACTGAGTATAAGAACACGAGCTTCACGAACATAACCCAACCTATATTTTCCTAGTTATTTCCTATCGCCGTTTACGCGCATGAAAATGAAACTGTAAAATCGTGAGGAGGGATGTTTTTAGTCTTGTCAACGCTGTAGGGCACATTGTAATAATTGTGTGCTAACATGAGGAATCAAACTCTATACTCTATCAATGAGCCACGAAGATTTTGTGGTTAGTAAGGCTGTAACAAAGTTCATTTTTAAACGGGCATACCCCATTCATACTTCTATAGGAAGAGAAAGATCTCTGGGTCAATAACTCATGGGCATTCATATTTTTTTTTCATGTCCCACGCTCGCAACGAGACGGAAAAATCCTCCCTTGTATTATAACAAGCGAACTAAAAAAATCATATATAATTCGTTAACTCACATGGGGCTTTCGATATTGCTGATCCAAGCAGTACTCAGGAAGTGCGTCTCATGTGAAGTTATTCATTTGTAATTACGTTAGGCCAGAGAAAAATCGGCGGCCAAAGAATAATCATTATCCACCTTGGGTTACGTAGACGAAAGAAATTCGTACGCTTTTGCTTCACAACAGAAGATTTAGCCCTTCTTTGAATAAACCTTATTCTTGAATTATCCTTTGAGTATTCTTGTCTTGCTTTGTCATCGATATTTTTGGGCAGCTGGCAAATTTTGGGCTACCCAGAAAAATAAGCATATTAACTTAGAAATTCGATCAACAGACGTTGTGGAATTGACCCTAAAAAATTCGGCAGTTTAGCTCTTCATTTCTGAATAGCATTTGATTCGCATGTATTCTTTTCTTTGCTTTACGGAAATTATCTGTTTGCCTTTTTATCACTTTTACTTTGGTTTTCTTTCTTTTCTTTTCTTTTTTTTTCTTGTTTTTTGAAAACAGATCATAAAAAAATATTAAATGCCCGTGGCGTTTGTTTTCTTCTTTCCAAGACATTCAAATTTATTCAATGGTTCGTAAACAAGTACTGAATAAGTCGTCCACTCGAATTCGAACCCTTCACATAAAGGCTTCATTTCATTGATAAGACAAACGAGGAAAACATCACGGTCCCTCTTTTAAAACCTGGCTAAACCTACTTAGTACCATTGACGGAAGTATTAATTCTCCATCAGGCTTCAGTGAATACGAAAAATCAAATAAGTGGGCCAACATCCTAATCTTCTCAACATCCTGGGATCTTGTGTTTAATTGCATCTGTCAACTTTGGAATTCTCGCCCACTAAGGTTCAGCTGGCATTCTTAACTCAGTTTTAATTTGAGCCTTGACCTGTTTTACTTCCTTGAATAGCATGTTGAGTTTTTCTTAGTTTGAAGTTCACACCCTCCTATTTGAAAACAGCTGGCGTTTCTTTTTCGTTCTTTTTTATTTCTTTTTCATTCAACTTCAAAGAGGGTCCACTGTAGAAAATATGGACATCATCAATCTTCCGCTGATTAACTCTAAATAATTTCATCTTGATTGGTGTAGATTCCGGCAACATTACACTGAGGACCAATACTATGAATCCAAAATAAAAACTGGGCAGAATTATTATTTTCTTTTTGGCTCGGTCAAAGGAAAATTTCTGAATCAAAAAAAAAAGAAAAAAAAAGGAAAAAAAAAGAGGTGGTTTCATATATTATGAGGTGTTGCTTCCAAGGGGTATATGAACATATGCTCTCCTTTCGAAGCAAATTTCTTTTGAAGAGTAAATCCATCGTTTGAACCTATAGATATGAAATTAAACAACTGTAAAAAGGAACATGAAGCATGAAACTTTGTGCTCATAATTTGTGTTCTGTAACATGAAGCATCAAACATGTATGTTCATGTTTTCTTGAGCATAGTTAAAGAGGAAACAGTCGCGAATGTTGGAAGTCTAAATATTGAGCAACAGTTTCTTCAAAAACGAAATTTGAGCCGTGGGATGTTTTTTGTTCCTTCCACTAAGCTTCCGCATGGCCATAAAAGAGATCCTTGAACTTCTGTTTAAACAGCTGTCTAAAATTAAATTTTTGAGTCCATGATACTAAAATAGCTCTTTAGCACTGTCGAAGTATTCTCTTCCTTAAAAATGTTTACCATCAGGGAGTATAAATTTAGTTGGCTGCACTAGTTCTGCCATCAAAACTTAGCACTCTCATTGCTATAAGAAGTTTCAGGTGAATTCAACATTCGAACAATGCAAGTTTCTCTCCGGATATTTTTGCTCCTGGCGTTGGCTTTTAGGAATCAGATATTGGGTCGTCCAACCACGTCATTTGCGGGTGAGTACTTCGTTATTTCTGTTTTCTTGCATAGAAGTTCTATTTCCCATACAGCAGTACGTACATGGAACTACTTTTCTTTCCAAAACTTTCTACTAATACTTGGCTTTGATTAGGTCCGTTAATTCTTTTGACTTATCACATTTTTTTTACAGCTAATTGTGCTGAGCTTTACAAGGCTGGAAATACAACCAGCGGTGTATACACGATTTATCCTGATGGTTTAAGTGCCTTTGATGTGTATTGTGACCAGAGCACTGGTGGAGGAGGGTGGACAGTCATCCAGAAGAGAATGGACGGCTCTGTAAATTTTAATCGTAGCTGGTGTGACTACAAGCGTGGCTTCGGTAACTTGAGTGGCGAGTTTTGGTTAGGACTGGACAAAATAAACGGTCTCACTTGGGGAACAAAGAACAAGCTTAGAGTAGATTTGGAATTTAACCTCAGCCAGGGCATTCAACGCATTTTCGAAGAGTACGACTTGTTCTTAGTTGAAACGGAAAGCAAAGATTATGCCCTCACAATTGGAAGGGTTTTTACAGGTATTCACATTTGTTGGGTGATTATCATTGTCATTCATACAAAGTCTGAAAAAATGAATCAATTAATCAGCTAGATTTTTAGGCTTGGAGAATAAGCCTTATACAGAAAGCGATGACAGTCGAATTGCAATGAAATCTGAATCATTTCGCAGTGTTTGGCTCATTAAATTGACTGAACAGCAACTAGATTGTTTATTTTGTCTTAAAAAATTAATTGTGATACGAGCCTCTATCCAGCTGACTGAAATTGAGCGTTTAATAAATACCATTATCTTTCTGTTTATTTTTTAAATTCTTTTTTTCTTTTCTTCTTGCCCTGTAGGAAACGCTAGTGATTCTTTTGATTACAACAACAATGCTCCATTTTTTACATCCGACAAAGACTCGCAGTCCAAATGTGCTAAGGAGTTTGGAGCTTGGTGGTATCCCATTGGTCTAAGTCATTGTGGTAACTCCAACCTTAACGGTATATACCAACAAAAAAACGGTTTAAGATGGGCACAGTGGAGTCAAAATGAGCCCGATGAGCCCCAATATAAAGCCACCAAAGCCGAAATGAAGATCAAGCCTAATTGCTCAGGATAATTTTTTTTATTTCAAAGAGTACATGTGTATTGATATATGTTCTTAAATAAAATTTGACAATCGAACGTATCTCCAAAGAGTGAACTGATTTTTTTTATAAGTCGTTGGAAGTGTCAGCAATGATTGAGTTAGTATACGTAGTGGTAACAGGACTGAGTAGAGTCCAAGAATAGCCAAACTGAGTCTGTACACTATTTTAACGGCGATTGAAACAACGGTTGTGATTGGTTAATTTAAACTACAACTTTCAATATGATTGCCTTATTGAACTGTCCGATAACAACTTGACAAGTGAATAAGAGTGAAATAAAACTTTTTGAAAACCAACCACAGTCAAGGGAATTGCAATTTTGATTAATACTGATACAGTGGATAACGTTGGAGGCGCACCCTGATTGGCTAATCGAACTACGAATATTTGCTCCTCACCTCCGAGAAACTCACACGGGATTCGCGACTCGATAAATATCCACCACTAGCCACCGATGGAGGTGAATAATTGTTAACTTTTGGAGTAACTGAGCGAGAGGGTGAAACGAGAAAATAGTTTCGACCGACGGAACGCAGCGAGATCGGGGGGTAATGACCGTCCGTGATGAGTGTAATGACCGTAAATCCGAAGACGAGAGAGAATTGCAACCCTTTTACTTGAATGTACTGCAAGTGGAAATACTAATCAGCAGGTTAAACATCGATGAACGTTAACTGAGAGGTCACCCCTAGTTCCTGCTCTCACAGTAAGCTAGGAAGGAACAGGTGTTCATTTAATGCCTTTTAAATATTGTTGTTACTTATCCTCCTTATACACTAATTATTAACATACTCGATTAGGATGGTAATTCATGTGTAAAAGAATGACACATTTAGAATTGATAACTTATTTTCTGAATTCCATTTTTACACCTGCTTTCTTGGTATTGCATATAAAGGCTTCAATGGCGTTTAGTCACTAAAAATTCGTTCTTCCTGTATCTTACAACCTGATCCGCATGGTTGAACTCACTAAACGTCTTCTGATCACCCACAAAACAAACAAAGTAGCCGAACTCACAAAACTAACCCAAATGCAACCAAGCCTACATTTCTCTCATTTATTTCCTACCCTTATTGTCGCCCTTTTAAATTAAAAAACAAAAACAAAAACAAAGCAAAAAATATTGTATTCGTTCAAGATGTTATAATGTTCTTGCCATTGACAATGCAAGCAAAATAGATCTTATCAAGGGCTAACAAAATCGAAAAATAAAATTTGGGGCAGCTTTACAACATTCTGAGATAATTAGCATAGGTAATTACATGATTTCGAGTGCAATTTGGAATAACTAAGTACGAGTAAATTTTTTCAAACTTATTTATTCCAAACTGCGCGAGAAAAATCATGTGATTTCGTATTAATAACATACTTGAAAAATACGCAAATAATAATATTAATATTATCATAATGTTCCAAGATATCATAAACAATAATATTATCATAATGACGCAGAAGCAAAGCGCGCCCATCGAGTGCAAAAATAATTTATTCAAGCTTGTGTATTCGGTCAAAACAACCGCGTACGATCAAAACAGTAATATAGATAGGTATTTTCACATCTATAAAGCACAAAACAAGTCCGACTAGACAGTTCAAGGAATTTTTCGGTCTGTGTCCAAATCACTTTCGATGGAATGGAATCGTCGTTTGCGAGGTTTAATCATGTTTGTTTTTAATTTCGACGTAGAATAGCTTGAGCAAATTGTAAAGCTGGATCAGCTCGTAATTTTGATTTCCTTGGCATTTCCCCTCTCTAAACACCAATTTTTCCAAACCAACAACCAAAAAGCAATGCATTTTACAGTGTTTTCGTTGTTAGAGCTGTTTTTCAGCTGCTGTATTGTTGTTGCGGTGGCGAATGAAAACCTACCTAAAATGCCGGCCATTGTTTTGCTCGCAAATTTTGCGATATCCAAGGCTTACATTTGATTGGCTATTTGTGAGTTTCTTTGATCATTGACCAATCACAAAGTCTGGTTTGTTGTTTTTTTTGCACTGAGTTAACTCTTTTCTGCATTGAATTAACTGAAAACTGCATTTATCTTAACTGAACCGAGTAATTTTTTCATGATAGCCTAGAAATATGCTAAAAAAAGGACTAACGTCGAAGTTTTTAAAAAGTGAGGGAAAGCAAATTTTTCTGTCAATTCCATTTGATTCAGTTTAAGTTTCTGAGGGATGTGGAAACGGTCCTTTCTAATAGGAGGGAAATTATTAAGGGTAATTCTGAACTAGCTAAAACGTTCTATATTGCAGTGGACTGGCTGTAACCAGCTTGCCGCAATATTTTAAAATTGCAGTGAGCTCGCTATTAACCGCTTTAGAGTTACCTTGTCACTTTTTTCTTTTAGTAATTTGTGAAAATTCTTGGATGCCATCGTGTATTGTAGATCGCAACTTACAAACGTTTTAATGTGAATTAATAGTAATAAACCACATGAAATGCCATTCAGGGAGAAGTATAAACACGTTTTTAATGTTTAATTAATGCACACCTAACAAGGACAAAGTTTCTTTGTTTTGTTTGTTTTTCCAATAACACTCGAGGTACTATTAGTGCTAATTACAGCTCGGACTGATTAAAATCTTCGTTCTTCGCCCATTTTCGTTAACTTGCTTCCGAAACCTAACTTTATTCAAACTTCTCGTACTTGCTCCTCTGAAAAAGGAAAAATACAGGGCATCCTTTTCTCAGCCGTTTAGAAACGAGATAGACGATGTAACCATCTTCAACTAAAGGAGCATTCTCCGAACTCTGGCTTTGCGTTATGAAAATCGCAGATTCGACTTTCGAAAATCCTCTACACAACTTCAAAATAGGTATACGTAAGCCATGGAGTTAAACAACTCAAAATGAACAAATGCACTGCGTTGTATACTATGTAAACACCTTTTCATCGTTTACACGAAATTCAGTTGATTCAACTGAATTAAGAGAATTCTCCTTACAGGTAACATGACCGAACTGGTCAGAGAAAAAGTAGACGGCAACTTTTACCGCTACTTCACAATAAATGCTAATTTAATTGTTGGTGTACTAAAACGTCAATGTGCAAGCCACTGAAATGGTTGATGTAATGTAGAAAGAGAACAATAAGATTTTATGAAGCTCATAAATTATAAACTCGAAAGAACGTTTTGAGAATTACTTAAGTGGGTTGCAATATTTTTCAAAAATTTTTCATGCAAACTATAGTCTAGCCTGCTGAACAGGTGGTTTGGCGGGGCCAAAGTGCAATACACGAATGCGCGCGCGCGGAGCGTGAGAACGAGTGTGATGCGCGCGGCAAAGAATATGCGCCTTTAGTTTCCGGGAATTGGCGCTTTAATCCGCGTGACGTCATTTTTTGTGACTTGTTCTTCCTAAATTTCATTGTCAATCCTTTCATGAGCGCTGTTAGGGGGCGGAAGAGCATAAACAATAGCGTGTCTTCAGGTGGATTTTCTTCGCCTCACCTCGCGATCGAGCGCGCTCGTATACCATGTCTCAGCCTCGCTAATCTTTAAAAAAGCAAACTTTAAACTTCGTACTAGATTCCATTCGCTCTATTGGAACCCTGGTTGCGAAGGAGTCAATGTTTTTTTCTACGACTGGGTTGGGAAGACTAATTGACCGGTATCTCCACTGTCCTTAATTGTTTCCTCGGGTTAGTAGGTATCTTTCGACAGTTCGGGCCATAACCATTTCTGGATATCGGTTTCGAGCTTTGTGATTGGGTGAGATCAAAACCAAAACAAAGCAAATTTGGCCGAGAGGTGCTGGAAACAAGAAGAAGCTGATTTTTTTTTGTGGCGGCCATGTTGTAATGCGGTAGTAAGCTGAAACAAAATTCGCTGATTAAGAGTTGACGTAAGATACCATTAAAAATATTCGTTTATTTCAAACATTCAACATGCATGTCCTCGACATTCTCGCATTCTGGAAGAGTAAAGCGGATTCTTTCTAGCACAAATTCTTTGTAACGCTGTGGTCCTTCCACCGAGAGCGTCACAGGAATAAAAGCTCCTCCGCCAGCCTGTTTGTATCTGGAGAACTTCTGGGTAGAGCTTGGCCTCGATGTTACTGTCCGTTCTCCGTTGATTTCCCTATTTTGGGTTACAAGAAAACCAATTAAATAAGGTTGAACCAAATAACGCGCACTGATAACAATTGGGACGAGTGAGGTGTAAGATCGCGGAATCGGGACAATTTCATTTCTCTCCAGTATAAGTCGAGGAAAGACAATATCTTGCTTCTCTCCGATTTTTAAATAGACATTATCAATTTCAGTCCATCAAGCCTTTACGAAAAAGTAACAGTAAAGCAAGAAAACAGTTACTTACCCTTCAATTCCTGGTTATTTTGCCACATCGAAGCAAAGCATGCAGCTGTATGTTTAGAAAGTGCTGAACCATGCCGATCTGCTGCCCTTTGACATCTCCTAAAGTGTATGTCTTTCTCTGCGATTTGCTGAAAATCTGGACTTCTCGTAGAGCCTCTGGAATGCGTTCCATTTCTCGTGGAAGAAGACAAGCCAGTGCATGCGAGTCATACGTGTTGTCATCTTCACTTTGAATAACAAGCGGTGTTCCACGTGGAGCTTTGATCTTGAAATTATGATACCTGGAAAATAAACGCCAATAAATACATGAGTGGGATAAAATAAAATCAAGTAGTCACAATCTATATTAGGACGAATACACATGATCGAATTCAATGCAAGAGAATCATACAAGGTATTTTGCGCGCTATTGATCGATTCGCGGGAGAATCTAGGTCTCAGAACACTACAAATTCGGTCCTACAGCTTTTAGCCAGCAATAATATGTCCTTTACAATTACCCTTTGATTTGAACACCCTGTATAGAAAGTTTGTTTAGGTAATCATTGCAAAATGTGAAAGCACGAGCGGTGTTTCTAAACGAGTTTCACAATTACAGACAAGTCCCTTGTGGTTTTAGACGAAAATTTCACTCTCATCAGTTCGTGTAGTTAAACTCCAACCTTTGTTTCCGGAATGCTGTAATAGAGACACTTCGGCAAGGCTTTCCACCAATGTGATTTCTTTATTTTCATCTTCATGCCGCTCTTATCGCACATTTCCCGGATACGATACCTGAAGATGTGATACTTCTTTGTTTTATGTTTGCCCGAAGGAGAACTTACTCGCTGGATAATCACATTTATGTGTTAGATCCGTGGTTTCCTGAAATTATTTTTTATTGTGCATTCGCCTTGGCTGAATGAATCTCTCTAATGTCAAGATCGACATTGATTCGAAATTTCATCCAGAGCTCCGATGTAAAAGATTCTTTGTTTGTAGCACTGACCCAGGTCCGTGGCAGATTTGTGCCACAAAGACGACAAAGTGTCTCGAGATACTGAATGTGTTCATCCATGCTGTTGGCTTGATCTGAAATTCACAATGTAGGCTTATAAAGGTCCGATAAATAATTGTCCTTTTACTTTAAATTGGCCGGCCACAACGTATGGTTAAAATTTATGGTTTACACGATACTCCGATGGATCTGAACAAAGGAATCCGTCTGGTAGTTTGCACACTAACAGACTTTCAACATTCGTGCACTCGAGCAAAAACCTCGTGCACTCGATTGGAATTTTGACAAATTGGAAGCAAATTTATTCTAGTTTTTTAAAAGATTTTTTTTAGGAATCCAAAAAAATGTTGCATACCTGAAAACCTCAACTAAAGAGAGGTTATTCCTCGATCGAGCCCTTCGCAACATGGACCTCCACCCGACTTTTCATCTGAATTTTTCCTTTTAGTCATCGCGACCACCATCAGTTCTTTGCTTGTTGTGTGTAATTGCTTGTCTTCTGTAATTTTGCAAGGTTTCATGGGATTTGGGTAGGGAACTAAGTCGCTAGGGCTCGAATAAAGTAATGAGTGAGTTTCTTCGATGTCCCACTACGACATCCATGTTGGTGACGTCATCAAGTATCCAGAAATGGTTATTGCCCGGACTGTTCGAATTGTGAAGCTGCGGGTATACTTACCGTACCCAAATGGGTTTCGTCCCCGTTCTGGCTTATACTCTTCGGGTTCGAGCCTCCTTACCATTCCCTTGTCGAGGGCATCATTACTTTGGAATTACATACCTTACATAAGGCGTAACTGTTTCTTGTAGATGGTACCTTGTTTTCGGAAAACTTTACAGACAAGGAATCCTTTGTCTCCCAGGATGTGGAAATGTTCGTAGGTCATCCAGTTCTGAAAAAAGGAAAATAAATATCATAGACTTCCTGACCGTATGGGAACTGTTTTGTAATTTCTATGTTCAACATATCACTGAAGTTTATCGTGAAGGCCGTCGAATGTTGTCGATTCCTGTAAACAAACTTCTAAATAATTCGTGGAGACGTTTGCGTCCTGAACTTGGTTTAAAGTACCATGTTGCAAAGTCACGTGAATTTTGGGTATCGATGTAAACGACTAATCAAAAAGAAATAAAAAAGAAAAATAGATGAATGATCATAGATAAAGGAAACGACAAAACAAATACTGCAAATGCAAAGATGGGAAGTACTGTTGACGCGGATACTGTAGAAACTAAAAACTTTATAAAGAAATACAGAATGAAGTAATGAAATTCCAGAAGAAACAGGAAGATAAGAAAGAAAAACGATAAAACGAATTGAAAGGGTTCTTTGTTTTTCTAAGAATTAGGTAAAAAGGGAGGACGAAAGGTGTTCTTAGCGGAAGGAGTCAAGACACAAGACACAAGACACAGGACGTTGAGAGACTATTATGCTTTAATTATCCATGCCTGAGTGAATTTAACCCGATTGCAGTGTGATCCAATCGTGGAAAGACTGAAAATAGCTTGGCCATGAGATACTCCTGATTGCGATCCTTGGAATGCAAACCAATCAATCATAATGCTGTTACCTTCTAAGTTTTTTTCCACTTTGTACGATACAGGCCTCGATCCAAATGAAAGCTAACTCACGGATCCCTGATAATTTATTTCCATGGTTAATTGGAGCAAATATTCTACTACTATTCCTACCCCTATGAACGCCTAAAGTGGCGGATAGAGCTTTTTTTTTTTCGATAAATCAAAATTGGCAAAATGTTCGTGCTGTGTTAAAGCACTTAACATAACACTTAGAAATCGAGGACTCGAAAAAAAATCCAATCAATTCGTCTAAACAATGAAATGGAGGAAATGTGAGAGTTGAAAACGGTATTTTTTTCAATTATCAAGGCTGACCCTTGATTAGGTCTAGCTCAAATCAGAATCTCAAATTTTTCTTGTGATGAGGCTTTGGAATGTGACTCAATATATCTTCAGAAACCTAATCTAGGCCAAAAGTGGAAAGGGTGCTGGTGCTCTATAAATTTATTTTGTTAATTCATTTTATTGGAGTTAACTGAAAGCAAATATAAAATAAAACTTCAAAACTCAATCATTTATGAAAGCCAACGATACTTTTATAGATTATGCTAAAACTGAAATTGGGTCTTGTGCTCGACTAAAGCAGTTGTTTTTTTAACCCGAAGTATTAATAAAATGTTACCAGTAAGTGACTAGCAGACTATACATCTCATGCTAAAACTGAAATCTGGTCTTGCTCTCGACTAGAGCAATTGGTTTTTTTTAAATACATATATATATTTTTTTAATCGGAAATATTAATGAAACGTGAGAATGGTACGAGTCCAGTGACTAGCACACCACACATCTCATCTAATCTCTAAAAGGAAATGAAGATCAGTATGCCATGAGATGAGAGAGTAACGTTAAAACAAGAGAAACTACTCGAAATAATGGATTTCAGAGGATTGAAGAGTTAACCTCGAATGCATGAAGCATTATTGGAGTATAGATAATACATTGTATTGCGCCACACGAGTCGCTCCGACGGATCCACCATTTACTCTTGTGGGCATGGACTAATTTGGCCTCCTCTTTGTTAAAATAGGTCGCAATCAGGTGAAACGTTACGGACGTTTGTTTTCATGCCTAACCAGGAGAGCATTGTGCATCGAAGTCGCGCACACTTCGGAAACACTCTCGTTTAACTGTGCGTATCTGAGTTTTGTCAGCCGCAGAGGGAAGCCTTAAGAGATATACATGGACATGGCACCAACTTCACGGTTGCCGAGCGAGAGCTGGGGGAAGCACTGGAGCGACTGGACCAAAACAAAATTTATAATCGTTCAAGGTCGAACCTGAGGCCAGCCATCAGGGTAGAATATGGTAACGTATGATCCGCTCCTTAATGATATCAGGAACCTGTGCCTCCCTTAAGGAGTTCAGAACTCATTAACTTTGTAACCAGTGATAAGCTCTATAGCTAAGACTGCCGTGTCATAATTATGTGAAATACATCAGGAAATTACCAGACAAGTACAGACACAGGAAGTCTTTGGTATCACAGTGCGATTGCATCTTGTCCTAGAGCTTTAACAGCTACTTTGTCAGCAATCGTCATATTGCCTAATACAGCCATTTGTTCTACATGATGTGGCTAGTTTTTACATTGACTAATCTTAATGCGAGGACCTTGCAGCGTCATCGAGATTCGTGGAGTTTATATGTTTACCAGGTGCAAGAACCTACATAATCAAAAAAATATTCAAGCGAATCAACATACTTTGAGCAAAGTTGAATTTTACCAATCTTAAAGATCGCTTGCAAATGCAATTAAATGGATAACGATGTCAGTATTAAAATAAATCATCTCCTTTACGCTGAAGTCGATTTAGACCGTTTTTAGCACTGAAGCAGCCGATCCAGATATCCGAGAGCCGTGAATTGGCCAAAATTTTTAACCGTAAGCCGTAAAAACCATCACCCCGACCTATTGAGACCCTCTTATTTCTCTTTATTTGTAATGATCCTGATGAGCACATTTACGAGCATATTTATCATCACTGTTAAGGAAAATAGATCTAAGGAAAATGTTAAAAGCCGCCATTTTTAAATTCGTGTTCGTTCTTGTCAACTCGTTGAATGAGTGAGTCATTCGAAGTTTTTCTTTGTAGGGCAGTAAAACCGACGGAAAGGAAAGCGTGGTTAGGAGAAAAAACCCTCATAATCCTCGATCATTCTTTCTGCTTTATGTGCGTGTCTACCAAGCGGAAACTCCGAATGTTGAAAACTAACTGCTGGGCGATATTGATGTGCAAAGTTCTCGCCAAAACAGCTTAGCTCCTCTGTAAAATCTGTAAAAAGGACCATTATATATTTTTATTTGATCGTGATTATTTTTTTTATTTACAAATTTTTGAACTTATAGAAATAAAAGTTGAATTCGGTGTCTCATCAAATTTTGCAAACCGTATGTATTCATCTGTGCTAATATTACGACTTGCGCCGAGAAGTCTGGCTTGTTTAAATGCCTTATGACGCACGATAAGCCATATTATTTATATGTTTTTTTTCCCAGTCATAAATTTTAAACTTGGGTTGCAATTATGAAGAAGTGCCTATTGCGTTTTAAAACCGGCGAAATCTTGAGAACCTTTTCACACACTCTTACATGTTTAATGAACATGGTCTCTAAGCATGGCCTCATGCGGATTCAAGTAAGTAGAAATATAACTGCTAAGTATACCATTGGATCGAAAAAGATCTACATTGGTTCTTTTGCAAGTATTTCGTTCAATGCTATCCACCAGCCTAGGTCGGTCCGTATTGCAAAAAAACGTGCCCTCTTTCTTGAGTACGGCCCGAGGCCGTAAGACGAAGGTGGTAGTAAAGACCTCGGGCACAGTTTTTCCGAATACGGACCTCTCAGCTGGCGAATAACAGTCATTTATTCATCACTTCATGGGTTTGTTCGGAACCAAAATAACGACAAGCTCCCAGTTTGCTTGTAAGCTCAGTTGGTAGAGCATTGCATCGTTATCGATGCATGGATAGAGGTCATGGGTTCAAATTCCTATGCAGTTTTTTAGGCCTTATTTCCACTATTGCTTAAGTAGTGTTCATTAGTACAAAGATCGCTTTCATATTCACGATGTCAACATTACGATGAATTATCATCTTTACGCCGAAGGCGATTTATAGCGTTTTTTAGCATTGAAGCAACCAATCCCAGAAGTTTATTTTCAATCATCTTTATCAAGACAGAAAATTTGTCACCACTTTTATGCAGAGTTTCTTTGAACTCCATTTTATTGAGATCGATTTCTTGATTAAATATGAGGCAAACGTTAAAAAGCCGCCATTTTGAAATTCGTGTTCGTTCTTGTTAACTCCTCGAAAAATGAGTCTTTCGAAGTGTTTCTTTGTAAGGCAATAAAACCGACGGAAAGTTTAATGTTTATTCCAACGTAAGAAAGTTGAATATATTCACATTTCGTCTTGTCTGCTGTGGCAAGCAAAAGACTTGAGGTGGGTTGAATGAACTTTTTCTCATCATGACTTTCACTATTTATTAATTTTTTTAATTTTAAAATACTTTATGCTCGCGAAAACTCACCAAAGCTGTCTCTAAGTGCCAAAACTCATGGAGATTCGGCAATTTGAGTGATCCGTGAGAAACTTCACATTTCTTCAAAAGAAGAACATCTTAAGCTTTTGCAAGACTCACTTAAATTATTCTGTGGGAAATGACTTTTTGTCAAAAATATAAAATTAAAAAATCAACAACAATCATAAAAATATAACAAGGTAAGTGAGTGAGGTTTTCTCATTTCTTTAACGTTTTTCCCTTCAGTCTTTTATGAAAAATTCTCACCTGCTGTTTTCATGAGGCTTTACTCAGACCTTCAATTTACATTCTGGTCAGGTTTCGTGAGCATCGCTTGCGTAGGAAACAAGATATGACATTTTACGTGAGACAACTCATAAGCCATCTGGTTGTCTTTTTTGTTCATTGCATCTTCTTGGTCACAAAACATCGACTTTCTGAGATGAGGTCTCATGCTTCTATTCTTTTAAGCTTTTTGGACCAGTTGGAGAAAATAATGGGATTATTTTTGCTCGGTTAATAGAAATAGCAACTGCTATCACGGCCTCTTTAAAATTGACTCATATGCCAAAATGCATACAATAATAATGATGATAATAATAGTTATAATAATAATAATAATAATAATAATAATGATAGCTGTCATTATGATGATGATGGTAAAAATAATGATAATAAGTCTGATAATAGTAATAATGATAAAGCCTCATCCTTAAAAGCAGGTTTAACCCTTTCCATCGCCTATCATTTTGCACTTCGGCTCATTTTCCCAATGGAAGTTTGGTAATAACTTGACAATTAATCTGTTGATGAAGAGAAAAGTTTCCATCACCTGCTGCCCGCTTTGGTTTTAAAAAAGACGTTTTACATCATGCCATAGCAAACAGACGATTTTACATTTAGGTAACTTTTGTATGAGGAAGTGGACGAACATTCAATGACCAGAATGCTAAACACACATTGGCTTGGAAACGCTGGCAACTTCTTCATGCTGTTTCTTGTTACCAGTGCTATAAGCAACCTTTCATCCGAGGAAATGAGCAACAGATGCAATAGTAAAACTGGTTAGTAGCAACTGCATTTTTGTTTACAAATCTTACGGTTACATACTTGATCCACAAATAAATTTTTGTAATGAATTTATTGATTGAATCATCGTTATGATTGATTTAGGTTACCTCGAGGATTGCGCATTTAATTAATTTTTTTTTAACTTTTCCGTCTAGTGATACCTGAAATGGATATCTTCTCAAGTCCGCCAAACCGCAAATTAAGAGTAGGTGCAGATATTAACTTGACTTGCATAGCGTGGCCAAGGAATGACCACCAGCTATATCCTAGGAAATGGACCAAGTATATTCAGTGGTATGATCCTCAGGGTAGCCCAGTTGGAGCCAAATGCCTGCAGGGTACACCAAGAGTCAAAGAGCTACACTGCATATTAATGCTCAAGAGGTCGACTATGGAACAGTTTGGAAACTACACTTGTGAGGCTCAGAATTATTATGAGGGATACTGCAGGCAAAAAGTTGTCGAAATTGAGCTTCAAGGTAGGCAAAACATATAAAGTAATCTCCTCGAGTAGCAATAAAGCAAGTGTTGGCGTATGTTAAGTTGTATAAAAGGGCTATTGTTTGTGAGCACAAAAGAAATTTCATAATAAACTAAATTGGCAAATGCGGCAGTCATAATTAGAAGAGGAAAACCTGATAATACGAACTGATTCATTGCATACGGAACCCAGGGGTTATCTCATTGCCTGCTCTAAAAGAGGGGGGCACTGGGATTTTCGGTTTTGCGGTTTTGGCTATTTTTAAATCGGTTTTTCGGTTTTTGAGGCAAAAAACTTCCGTTTTTCGGTTTTGGTGTTCATGGCGGTTTGCGGATTTTCCATTATTTAGCATTAGGTTTTCGGTTTTCGCGAAGAATGCTAACGGCTTTTCGGATTTGATATCCAATGCGGGTTTTGGTTTTTCTAGTTTGGCCTCTGTGGGTTCCAAATTCTCTTTGATCTGAGCGGCAATTGCGCACCTCAACTGATCTCGAATAGCCGCTGAACGCAAGTGTTATTGAGAGGAATGCGTGACAAACCAATTGAAATATCGCAAGGGGGTTCACGCGTCTTGAATGACGCTCAAGACTTTGACCTTGCAATGTGGAGCTCTTAGGTCAAGGTCAGTTTGCGAACCGTGTCTTCCAACGTGCCAAACGCGCCGGAACGGAAGAAGGTCAAGGACCTCAATAAGCAATACTGGATTGTGTCGTGTTTTTTGACGAAGAGGGGAAAGGTGGCGAGAATTTCAGAAAGAAAACCAAGTTTAGATGCAAAGTAAAAAGGGAAGAGAGAAGCCTGCACAAGCCTTAAAACAGTGTTTGGTAAGTCAATCGTACCAATGTCATTATTAACATCACAATACCTTAATCGCTGTATCCTATATATATAATATATGGCTCGTTTAGGACCATACAGACTTAAAGAAGACTTACATTCCTTTTCGTTTCGTGGCGTACCTGTAAACTAGCTTTTAGCTAAGCGTTCTGACCACGTTAAATAAATTGATTGATTGATTGATTGATTATACACTTAGAATACGCGATATCTAAAGCTTTAATAAATTGGAAATTCGCGATCGGTGAAGAGGATCATGACTAACTACCATGTGCGTCTGTCCCATAGCAGGGAAGCAACAAAAAAAAAAAAGAAAAAAAAAAGAGCGTTTCAAGGCGAGTCAGTTTTATTGAGAACGGACAAATATCATTCAAATTTCTACAGTATCAAACATTACCCTACGAGATGTCCTCGTGGGTAATCAAACACGCTGCTGGTCATAGACTTCATACGAACTTTCTTTGGTAATTCAAAACCTTTCCATAACCAACATCTCTTTGTATCAGTCTCGTTGGTCGCGTTTTGTACTCTCAGGCCTTTTGTTAGTAGATGCTCATCGACCTAATGGAGTTGAGTTGGCCTTGCCAAAGAACCTCGTGTTATTCGATTTGTAATAAACCCATAAGAGTTTAGTTCACTACTCTTTTTTAATACTGTGGTTTCCGTTCGCTTTCGTAGTAATTTGCTGATCTCCGGGAAACGGCAAAGAACTTAGGACTTGGGGATAGGATAGAAGTACAAATGAATTGGTGTGTAAATTTTCTAACTTGCCATTGGCAATTTAAAAATAAATGGATAAATTTAAGTTATTTTGTTCGCTTGTTTTATATAGAAGCTAAAGAAAACATCAAGCCTATCAAAAGTGCTGGTTTATAAATAAATTGACTAAGAATTAGAACATGTTCGAGACTCAAAAAAATCCATTATTTAATTTGAGGAAGCAGGTCCTTAAATTATCAGAAAATATGTATGCATGGTCTATTCAAAAAAGAAAATATGTTCTCAATCTCTCGTTTTAAGAGGATTTATTTCGTCTCATCGACAGAGAAACAAAAATCAGTGGACGAACGGACCACATAGCCATCGAAACCGATCATCAGTTGGCCCTGGAGCTACCAGACATGTTTAATGGAAAAAATAGACTGCAAAGTAAGCAAACATGTCTACAATTGTCATCTTTATTAATTAACTTTCACTGAATAATACGGGGCATATAACTATGGTTTGTCCAATGTATGAACTGTGTGTCAATTCTCCATATTAAATAATATAAGGAATATGTCAAAATACTCCCTCCATGTCTTAGTAAGAAACGGTAACTTCAAGTTGGTAAAACTTTGAATAGAGTTTACCAATAAATTGTTGTTTTCCTTTAGTTTTGTTGAGTATCCAATCAAAATATCGTTTGGGGAAAAATGTCCCACAATCACGATAACGGCTGCAGACTCGAGCCTTGCTCCACTACCACATCAACGGAAGTTGAAACAACGAATGAACAATCAAAAGGTAAAAAAAGACGGGAGCAAGTATGTCCCTAACGAGGAGGAAAAAGAAAACCTGAACAAAAGTAGGCCGATTCCTATTAGCCGCCTACAATATGTCACAGTATATAAGTAAGACGGAATCAGACAACTTAAATAATTAATCAGTGGCCCTTGAGGTTAAGATCAATTGCGTGAGTTACCTGAAGTGTGTTTTATATTAATAAGCCTTTTGCAAAAAGTAACAGTTACATGGCACAAAATCTGCCATGCTGCAGGGCAAGCTTGTTATTGTTTTCGCACTGGTACACCCAAAACAAAGCAAAGTCAAGCTGCTAGTTAGAGTCGGTTTATTTTTATTTCCTAGTAGGGGTATAATGATCGGCTTGCTCTCCAGCATGGCGGGTTTGTATAAATTTTATAAATAAATCTTTTCTGTTGGATGGAATAAATAAACTATCGCAAAAAAAAAAAAATTTTCCTTGGAAATTTAATCTTTTAACATTTAGATCTTGCATCAAGAAATGGCAGTGTGATTGTGAGGTGACACAGCCACACCTACGTGAAATTCCGTGATAAACTTCTTCATTGGCCATGGGAAATGAGATGTGGGCTTTGGCAAACAAACATACAGCTTCGTTGTGACACCAGCAATGGTGGAAGATTGTCCAACTTTGACCGACGTAAGTATATGTTGTAATTAAAGTTGTTATTTAACGAATAGGACATCGAGAATACCTTTTGCATTTCTTATTTGTAGAGCATTTCTTCAAATGCAAGTCTTGACAATAAAAACAAGTTGACATCGATGGGATGAGTCTTCTATTACCATCACAGGACGTCATCGAATGTAAAGATTGGCGCTAAACCATCACATGGTGTAGTCGCTGTGTTGCAGAGTCTTCATTTCGCCTTGCCGTAAAGCAGAGCCAATTCGTAACTTTTCGGTAAGTTTGTCCTCTTTTTTCGCGGCCGATGTTACATTTATTCGTTGTCGTTCATTAAAGCCTTAATTGAAATAGCAACGAGAATGAATTCTACCACGGTTTGCCGGCCTCCCGGTTTACCACGATTTGCACGCGTCGATTAGCCTGAATGTTTATAATATTAATTATATTACGTGCATTAAATGTCGACTGTCAAGCTCTCTTTTCTTTCCTGACCCGCGCTTACTTTTCAATAAGAGTAAAACTTACAGGGACGTGCCGCTGGACAGGGTAATGTTTTTCTGGCGTCTCTGTCTTCAACAGGGTCTGAACTTGTCTGGTTAGGAACAGGTCAGGGTTTGAAACCCTTTGCAGCACCCCGTCCCAGAAAATAAAGGTAACTGATGATCGCAGATTTTCTTCTTCCTTTTGCGAGACCTGGAAAGTTTGGAATTGACCCAATACCGAAAGAGATGTGGTGGCCACGGCCTGGAAAAAAAATAATTTGAATCTTTTGAAAATGTCCATCAAGGAGGCCAAGTAACTAACAATAAATTTTATGTTCAATCTTGCGAAATAACTAAACTTTCTCCTAATAATAAGAAGGAAGCATGGATGCGTTTCTCAAAACCCGGAAGACATATCGGTTCCGAGAGCGATTATTTAAATCCATTTTCTGTCAAGTGGCGCTGTAGATTTTAGTTCCCTATAAACTAGCCCATCTTCTTAATCAAGTAAGTATTATATTTTTAAGCTTTCATAATCACCAAAGATTGACTGTATGTCAAAAACATTTTGCACAAGAAATAGCTTTACGTAACTGGTAAGTTATCAGAACTTCCGGAACACAGGCCTTAGGGCCTACGAACCAGGTATTCTGAGTCTGTTAACTTGAACTTTTCTTTCAGCCGGAAAAAGAACTAAGCAACAGCATCCTATGTTTAACATGTTGAGAAGGTTTTAAGAAGTCATAAAAATGAAGCAGTACTGATAAATGTTTCTCACACCTTTTTGTCATTTAGTGGGACTGACTTTGTGCATTCGATTGTTAACAGTATTTGTTGTCATCTCCAAGTTGTCGGAATCTCAACTTCCGTAGGGGGCCAATTCACGTAAACATTCACATCTGTCTACGGCGGCTGTAGACTTGACCCTGACTTGGCTAAGATCTCAATTTCCTTCTTTTTTTCCTAGTCTTAGATATTTTTCATCTCCAGCCGTTAGTAAACCGATTTCTTTTGTTTATATTTCCAGGGCCTTTCGTCCACTACAAATTTGTGACGGATTCGAAATGCTGTTGTGCGCAGACAACTCGCCTACCAGGTTACAATTGGTTAAGTATGGGTCGTGCAATACCGACGAGCCTAGGTCTTTAAGCACGGGCCGAATTTCTATATGGCCTATACAAGTAGTTATGACTTTTTTTTGAATAATTTGTTTTTAGGCTGAAGTAAGGCGTGCAGAAACATCCGTAGATGATGTGCCGCCAGCACTTGGCGAGAGGAGGTAAGTAGAAGTGGTAACCCCACTCGCTCAGTGGTTATCGTTTCCACGTTTTAGAAAATACTGAAAATTGTTTTCGGTATTCCACTTAGTTAGTAATTAATTTTGTCCGCATTGTTTAGCTTTAATTTCTTTAGATATCAGTGACTTTATACTTCATATTGATATTTGATGTGGGGCATTGTACTTAACCTGAAGGTGGTCTTTACAAACCAATTTCATCAATATCTTAGGGAGGATGAACGAGTTAACCCAGCAGAACTGCCAGATCAGCCTCGTGGTGACACTGAGCTGAATTCATTGGAACTGCCAGATCAGCCTCCTCGTGACATGGACAGGCTTCAACTAGTCTGGGGAAGCAGCCGCCTAAGAAGAGTGAGTTTCTGAGCCATGTTAAAATTACCCGTGGAGGTTGATTATTAAGGGGGGGAACCTGTAACGTACGAGGAGCATCTGAGAAATGCATCAGAGGAAACATTAAAAGCTACGTAAATGCAGATTGATAGAATTATTCTTGGTACATTTTGCTTGGTTGTCTTTTCCGTACTCTACAGTATAGTTGGTGTTCGTGTGTATGAACTTTAGTTGTGATATCGTTTTATGGGAAGGAAGGGGGAAATTAGGCGTCCGTCCAATGATATTTGGTGTTAAGAACAACCCTTTATGTCCAGAGATCCGTTCGTCGATTTTACAACTTTGACTTTGGCACTCAACTATTAGTGTAAGAAGCTAAATACAATCGGGCCGACTGCTCGTTAATAGACCGGTTTAGTGCAGGTGTTACCGGCATACTTTTTGGATTTATTCAAATTTCACGGGCAATACGCCTCTTTGATCTTTTCAAATTTATTTCAGGGCTACTTATGACGAGCCTGTTACCGTCTTAGCAGAGTTCAGGCGAAGGTTACATCGAGGGCGAATGCTTGACCGTTAAAACGACTTGGAAATGCGTGAGAGACCACGAAAATATTTGTCTCTCGTTACCGCCTCGTCGATGATGCAATGGAAGAGATATTGAGGGAAGATCCGCCAGCGATTGGTTTTAGTGTACCTTTAGATGTGATCTTCACCAGTGAGGGCGCTCAAGATTATGGTGATCCAAGGCGAATTTTTGGGCATGGCGATGCGCAAAATACGTGACAAGCTCTTCAAGGAAGAAAGAGAAGGCTACATTATTTTTGAGAAAAAAGGAAGCTTTAAACAGGGAACAGTATTATGTAGCCGGTCTCTTTTTTGGAAAATATGCAAAGCCTACTTAGACACATATGTCATTTTCACTTGAGCACACAAGAATACAAGAATTTAAATTTACCTTTTTATTGCAGTTTTCAGTTTGTTGCAAGGTGGTCCTTTGACTATTTTCCTTGCTGAAGAGCAGCTTTAGGTTATCTTCACAAAAGAGGACTTGACCAATTTGGGGGAAGCGGAAACCCAAGTCGAACTTGTTGAGGTACGCTTTCAAAGTGACCGGTTGTTATCGATGGTCTAATATTCACCCTTTATTTAGGCAAGAAAACAAAATTTTTTAATGACTACAGTGCAGTCTTACAATACCCACTCTCGCTAAATACGGACAGTTTCTCTTCAAGCGCTCCCGACGAAACACCCCACACATTTTTTTGTCTTTTTTACATGTGATGAGCTCTTGTCTAATCTCGTTGGGATCTCTGCAGTCCAAGAGCTGGTCTAAAAATAGCTGGATAAGAATTGGCTATAGAATAGGGACTCTATGTAGGATGCCCTCTGTTCCCTTTGATTCTTTCTTGCTCACACAAAAGATTTGTATTCCCTTGGTCTCTTACAATTTTTTTATAATTCCATACTTTCTGAGAAAATGAATCTTGTTTTCCTCTTAATCTGTTAGCTTCTTCATGGGAAACCGAGTCTTTCATTCCTCTTCCGAAAGACAGCAGTGCTACCTATGACATACCCCAAACTTTTGAGACTATTGGACCCTATATTTCCGAAGAAGCGACTAATCGAGGACAGCGGGAAGAAAAAACACACAGGTAACTGTCGTTCTCTTTTCTCTGGTCTAAGAAACATCGCACTAGCTAGACAGTTGTAACTTTGCTTTAGACAGATGCTATAAGTTGCGCTCTATATCTACGCAGTTAAATATAAGATCAAAAAACAGGATAAAGCGATCCTTAAAATAGTTCAACAGAGTAATAACCACCCTCTGAAGGTTTGCATACCGTAAGAAAAGAACAATTTAACCTACAACCTTAGACGTAAAAGCTGCCAATGGTCTAAGATAAACACTGAACGTTATAAGAACACATTCGTAAATATATTAATTTTCAAATACAACTTTTTATGATATTTTATGCCGGATATATTGTATCTAGTTTGATCTTTTTATTTTTTTTTATTCTATTGTAATTTTTTGGCTGAACCTTGAATCTTTTTATCCTCTAACATTAGATATGTATTTTTATCTAATGGGCAATAAAGACCGTTATAATTATTATTATTATTATTTATGTCAATCGAAATTTTCCACAGAGCGCATAAGAAAGAATTGGGATTTGAAGCTTTATGAATGCACTGCTAATTTTTATGTTCTTCTCTTTTTAGCTAGAGAAAGGGTAGATTGCAGCATATATCTCCATAGCATTTTAAAGTTCGTCACTGGATGGATGCGAGAACGAGCCTGTTCTGGGTTTCAAAATGAAGCCCACTATTGTTTTTTTATACGAACATGCCATCTTGCCTTCCTATGAGCAATACTTGCATTAGTAGGCTGACTTTGCCGATAAGTGAGAATGTGTCAGTGACCAAGGAAGAAGTATTCTCTTTCTTTGGCGCTTTCGCAAATGATTACTTTGGCCGTCTTTAAGTGAAATTGCTGATTTCTTATTGATTCTCTTTGAACTTGGGAGCGTGCTTTAATTGCCAAAGTGTTTTGTTTTTAATTTATAAGTTTAATTTAGTTTCTGTGCTCTAAATCAAGCGACGTATTACAGCAGAGTTGAAAAGGCAAAAAGCCGCGTTCATTACACAAACTTTCGAGCAATTTTCAAAAGTCCTGTTAAAAAAATAGCGTTAGTTTAGGCTGTATACTAAAGGATCATTTGGTGCAATTCATATTAGCAATATTGTGTATATGTTTTTGTTTGCCCCTTATTGAATTCTGATTATGAGGTAGATTTTTAAAAGCGTGGAAATGGGCCTGAGATGAATGAAATGAAAATGCATTGAAAAGGACAAAGTTAATGTTGCAAAATACTCATTTAAACAAAAGTAAAGCGAGGTACTTTTATCACGCAATTTTTAAGGCTGTTACGATTTAAATTACTATACTGTTTAAAAGTTCCAATTGATACATTTTGGAATTAAAATAATATCTTTTATGTTATCTGTGTGCTGTCTATTCATAGTCAGACGTAACTTGCACTCGCTATTTCAGCACCACTTCCACTCAGCTTAGGTTGGGGTAATCACAAACTGAGATGCAATCTCAGATTAGGATAGGATACACTGAGTGATGCCAGGTGTACTCATTTTCCCGGTGTAACCGAAGTAGACAAAAACAACACACTTTCCAACGAAATAGAAAAGTAAGATGTTGGGGGGAGGGAACCAACTTTAACATAAGTGGCGTACACTGATACCTCATACAAAATGTTGAAACCTAAGTTAGATTAGGAGGTTGCCTCTAAAAGAAATGGTGCAAAGTTATTGAGACCTGAATTATAACAACAAATATGTAATCAAAATAGTGAGATAGGTGACAGCTACCGTATCAGTTTGTGATTCCCGTTCATATGCCAGAGGGCCTGTGGGGAACGTACGTTAAACACGCGTCTACGGATGGCATTCATAGACCTTAGCCTCCAGCCAATGAGATCGACTCTCTTTATGGCACTCTTTAGTCTCTGCCTCTGCACTGGTACACCTTTGGAAACAAGGTAACCTTCGACTGTTTTGGAACCTGTCAACAAAAATAAGAGTTTAAATTTCAAGCACCCTGTTACACAGTGGTGAAGTCAACGCCTCTTGTGCTTTCTTGAACTCTCTGTTTAAAGAGTACAAAGCGTGTTCCGGATAATCAAAATTTTGTGCAAACACTGCGGCCGGCTTAACGCTCTTGTTACACAGTGGTGAAGTCAACGCCTCTTGTGCTTTCTTGAATTCTCTGTTTAAAGAGTACAAAGCTTGTTCCGGATAAGCAAAATTTTGTGCAAATACTGCGGCGGGCTTAACGCTCTTGCCTTTAAGTTGGTCGCGTTTTGTAAGAATCTGCTGGAAGAGAACAGCATACGGGATTTTTAGAAACGGTCCTAAGTTTACGTTCATACTGAAAAAAAGGATGTTTGCGTTTGCTATGTGTGATTATGTCTATGTTTCTTGAGGTGTTCAATAGATAACGCGTATCAGCCGACAGGCTTCAATTCCTTTTTAGCAATCTGAAAGAAATAGAGGTAAACAAGAAAATCTTCCTTTTCAGATGTTTATCATGTCTAGTTCCAGAGGAATAAATTGTTCTGTCATTATATACTGGTTCTCAAACTGTTCATTACTAGGCTACGGACAAAAAAATCTTCATTTGTTAACTGAACACGAGTGGCTACAACCTAAAAAGATTCTATGAGGACTTACTCGATCTAAGAAAATTTGTCATAATACGATGGATTAAATTATCCAGGAAATCGTCCTCTACGTCACTGTAGCGGGACTTGTTCGTCAACACATACTCGGCCATTCGGTTTTCAGTAGTTCGCTTGCTAATGTCAAGCATTAGAGCCATGTCTTTATACGTGAAGTTGTTCTCTAACAAAGATAACTACTGTTCATAAAGGAACACACAGTTCTTTGAGAGTAGATAGTTTACATTAAAAATTGAATGAAACTTTCAAAAGGGGAACTCACTAAGGATATTATGGATAACCTAAGAGCCATCCGGACCAAAAACGACGTAGAAGGATGGCACAACGGGCTCAACTGACGGGCGCAGGTAGGTTAATTATCTGCTTGTCATTACGCTACGGTTCTTCGGTTTTGTCGCACATTTACTCCTTTCGAGTTCGGATGTTATTTCCATATTTATATGTATTTCCCTCATTTTCTTCTCAGGGAAAAAGTCAGCTTCCCCTGTACATGCTGATCCAGCTGCTTCACGAAGAGAGCTGCTTAACGACTATGCAGACAAACTATGCAGACTCCAGCGACGAACCTACCGGCAGCTTCAAGCAAAGTTCTTCAGCCTGTGGGATCAATATGAGAACGGTGATCGGACAGCGAAGCAGCTGCTGCGAGCCTGCTCCGAACTCTACGGGCCGCGAGATTTCTAGCAATCCGATCGTCGAACGATCTTGTAACCTTTCGGTTCGGTCAAATACAAAAACGGCTCCTGTAGGAGCCACCCAATCTATTAAGGTCATGACCAACGAAAGTTCTCTGTATTTCACCGTTTGACCACATTATTTCTTGTTTCCGGTCGCCCTAGCTCCCACGCACATATAAACTTTCAAAATGGCCGTCGGTCAATTAAAATTCAAAATTTGTCTTGTTTCTAACTTGTTTGCAATGTTCGATAGCAACTAATTTAGACACGACTCAATCTGGGGGCGAACTCGACTTAGTGGGGGTCGAACTCGAAAAGTGTGGGGGCGAACACGGTATGAGGTAGGGGCGAACTCGAAGAGGCGAACTCGATAGGGGGCGAAAGCGGCGGATACCAACCCAAACTGAAAATGGAAAACGAATTTCTCCTCCTTACTTTTGAAAAAATAGCAGCTGCTACTCGGAAATCGAAAACTTAGGTCTTCCTAGGCGTCCTGCCTCACTCACTACTGGTGCTTCATACCCACGAAAAGGCTCTTGTTGAGGCAAGTTTACGTTCAGATGAGAACGAACTTGAATTATTAAGTCAACCGTTTCTAAAGAAATGTCTCTATTCACCGACGCTACGTAAAGAACCTCCAGTCTCAAAACAGTATTCTCTAAATCACCTCCACGATTTCCGCTTTCTTGTATATGTTCAATAATATTATTTCCGGGGAGTTTGATAAATGCTGACGGAAGTCCATGACTCTCAACAGTACTGAAGGACAACAAACCACGATGTCTGTGAAGAAAAAAATTCTTTAGGTGGAGACGAGGCACTTTAAAAGCAAGTAAACCTTTTTTTTTTGGCTATTTCATCAACTAGAAGTTTTCTTTGCTCAGCCCTAAAGGCAAGATGAGAAACGCTACAAGTCACGCAACTCCAGTCAATATATCTAGTTTATACCAAACTCGGTCTGTTATAATAATAATAATAATAATAATAATAATAATAAGGATAATTGACGATAATAAATCACGGGCGACGAGTAGTGAGGACGTGTGACAAGCAGCTCTCCCGAAGCTTCGAGTTTCATGGTCTAATCGAAAGCAAGCCGAGCTTAAAGCGCCAGTGCTAGTTCTAAAGGTATCCTTAGATGTCTTGCAATATCCCTTTTTAGGAATAGAGGCGCCTTAAAGCGAATTCTCCTAATTTACCTTTCAACAAATATGCCAAATCAACAGCAACATCGACCAAGACGAACATGGACGAGCCAGATGAATAGCGACTTGCTGGAGTGTAAAACTAAAGCAAAGGACATGACATCGTCTGAAACCCACCTAGAGAACTTTCTGGGAGAAAGAAAGGTTATATGAAAGTTATGGAGGAGCTGCCTGCCTAGATTCAAGCCTGAATCTATCAAGTCAAAACCTTATTTCTCAAGCTGCTAGCATTGAGAAATCACTCTGAAAAGGCTGCCAGAATATTCGTATAAATGTTGGTCATGAAATGCAAGGATCTATTGGGCAGAATGATCGAGAAGAAACCGTAAATACAGGAAAGAATATAGAAGAAATTTTGCATATAACTTCAACAACTGAAAGTAACTTACATATGTCCTCCACCCCTGAAGTCCCAGTGGAATCAAGTCTAAACAACGAAGCACTAAAGATAGCTCACAAAGCAAAGATCATTTTCTCATCAATTCGCGACGTCCTAGGAGACTATGCAGATCGTTTACTGGACACGCGGATTAAAGATAAACCAACTATTCGTGATCTTAAAAATATCAACGAAAGAAATTTAAGAGCTGAAGAGCCAGGAAGCGATATCCCCTATAGCTTACCCGTTCGAGTGCCTGTGGATGGTTAACTGCCTGGTTTACTCCCTGGTTGCTACATTTCTCCTACTAAAAGGATGGGAGAAAGAAACTAATCAGTGACGCACGAGACCTTTCATAGCCTACTTCCAAATCTGAGGGAACGCACAGAAGGAATAACAAACATACATGCGTGATGATGAAAGAAAGAGAATAAAAATAAAAATAAAGTAAAAGGAAAAAACATAGGAACCCGTGTTGCTTTCCCTTTTGCAGAAAAACTTGAAAGAGTGTCGTATATCAACTGTTTCGCACGTGCACGCAGGAAAGGTTATGACATTCAGCGAAAACAATAGCAAATGCAAACGATATTGATATTGTTCTTAAGCGAGAGCGCAAAATTTCTCGTCTGTAAAAGCCGAAGTTGTGGCACACTGGGACTTGTAATAATGTCAACCAACAGGCAGCGTGTGACTTTAAAATCTCTTAAAATGAGCAATGTTGATGATAAACAATCAAATTATAGACCAAAGAATGTTTTGTTCCGTACAAAAGTCCTATTTGCTGATTTTAGCAAATCTCTAAAGTAATAAACTACAGAAGAAGGAAACGCTACGATTTTCCTCATCGACCTTGTAAAGGAGGACGGCGAGACTGCTCCTCTCACAGGACGAAATTGCAAGAATCCGTAAACAGAAACGTGGCAGAAACATGTTAAACCGTTCCGGAAACACGACGGATAACCTGTGTTTCCGTTACCGGTTTCGTGACGTTTTCTCGCGTTTACGTTGCTGCGTATACAAGGGAACCGGACCACTTTTACGTAAACATAACGGAAACATGGAGTTGCATGTTTCCGCCACGTTTCAGAAATACGGAAACATGTGATTTCGTCCTGTGTCTTTTCAAGTCGGATAACTTAGCGGTAACACCATGTGCCTTGGCAAATGATGGAACGTCTTTGAAACCAGCCACAGAATTCGATTCGCGCCTCTAATAAAATGTTGAACCAAAATTCAAAGTTGATCTCGCTCATGTCAGAGAGCACAATGATCCTTCTGCTGATGACCTTTATAACAATATCATTACAGAGGCCGTTGTTTCATCGTTAACAAACATAGACGATAAATTCAGTTTACCTCGTGTAAGTGATTACGCGACGCAGAAAGGAAAAACTGGGGAGACAATGGCAAATGAGTTTCAAGAATGTTAAGGCGTGCCAAGCATGCCAAAGACGCGCATCAGGCCAGCGGAATATTTTGAAATTGGAAAACATCAGACGTGAAAGCTTTTGTAACGTTTCCTTTGAGAAAAAAATATCTGTGAAGACTGTCAGGAAAAAGGTCATATTAGCCAGATACCATCTTTAAGGGGTTGAGATCATTTCCTTGATAATGGCTCATTTGTAGACGCAAGGTTGTCTTAGTTCTGTCGACAGATTATGAGTCGGGTAACAAAACGGCGTTTGAGATTATCGAGTCAAAAATCGTGAAAGGTGAAATAGATCCGTACTTGCCTGACTGCTCCCACGAATGCAAAAACCTTATGGCAGCATTTTCATACTGGTGGCTGAAATGTGGAGATGAACGATCTAATCTTACCCGGCTAAGAACCCTGCGAAACAGATCGGAAAACACTACTGAGGAGAAGTTTCGAGAATTGGTTCCGAAGAATGATCATTTTAAAAACAAGGATCGACAACACCCTTCCGCCGTTCTTGAACCGAGCAAGCAAAACTTGATTTACGAATTGAAGCAAATTGGGTACGTCTGTCAAAACAGAACTTGACAAGTTTACGCAAGAAAATCGCATAGGGATGATCCCATCACCCACATGTATTGCTATTGCAAATTATGGGTGAATTCTTTTCTTGGCATTTGATGCGAAGTTACATACACATTCTACAAGGCTCGATTGCACAGCCTTATTGATAAATTAATCTTACTTATCTTCCACGGAGTAGCTATGATCTAAGAGGAGTCAAGATGCTATTTGTCGGTTAGTGCTGATAACCTCTACATAGAAAACAGTAAAGTATCCAATTTCTAACAGAGAAGTAACATGGATAGAAAAAAAACGGAGAAGCATTAGCAAAATTGATTGGACATGCTTTACTTGCTCCTTACTCCGTCAAAATTTTTTACCGGGTTCTCAAATTTTGCTTTCTTTCTTCGAAAAAACTATTTACCGTTATCTGAAGTTGCCGGTGTAAGTTTTCCTGGCACCAGAGATTGTGGAGGATCCTAAGAACCAAACTGTTCATGCTGATTTCCACGCAATCTTTAACTGCGCCGCCAGAGGTCATCTCATGCCGTCTATCACGTGGATGAAGAACGATGACGCACTTGTTGTACACTCTAACCTACGGACTAAAGTAGCTAAGATTTTCCTCGACGACAAGCAAATTCATAGCAAACTGGTAGTAAAGGGTGTAATGAGGGAAGATAATAGAAAATATTACTGCTTTGCAATTAATAGTGGGGAGGAAGAACCATCAAAGCCTGTATTCTTGTCCACAAAGGATCTAAGTGAGACACGTGCTCTATATTTCCTATCTTGGCATTAACTTTTAATATGGATCGACCATTTCTTCTGGGAAGGCGATGAAATCCCTGCAGAAAGTGTTTTAGAACTGCTCAGTTGAGTTAATTTTCAAAATTCCTTGAATACTGGACATTATTGTGTTACAACGAACAGCGCTGCAGAAATAGCTCCGAAATCTGCTTTCCTGTTCATTAAACAGTTAGGTAAGGTTGCATACTGATACTACGTTGTAACTCAGCATTCATTTACCTTGAAGGGCAATCATGTAGCAGAAATCAGTACGAGATTTAACTCTTTCTAAATTGAAGAAAAACCTCGTTTTTGCCGACCGAGCCATTAATATTTCCTCCTTTATACAAATCCTAGCAGGAAGATAATCAGGTTTCGGTTCGTCATTATTTGAGACGAAACGACCAACAGCACCAAATAATGCGTTTGAAAGATCCATGTGATGTTCAGTCTCACTATTTTTAAATTGTTCTTCTTATTTCAAGGAGCGTTTTCAACTACAGCTTCGCCAATAAAGGAACAACAACGTTCTTTTCCGCTGATTACTGTGCTAGGTGTGTGTGGTGGCACAATAACTGCATTCATGAGCGGATGCATTATGGCGTTTTTGTATGGACACACAAGAAGAAGTTATGAGGTAATACTTATTGAGTGCGATCATACTTGATAGCAACTAAAAGTTAACGTGATCAAACAAAACTGTTTTTTCGACTATAATAGTAAATAACTATAATAATAAATAAAATAATTATAATATAAATAAAATTCGCAAGAATGCTCAAAGTGGAGAATAAACTATCCATTTTGTTTTGAACAATTTCAATTGAACATGCTGCTCCCTTCCTTCCCAAGGAATATCGCCTGAAGAAACAAAGGCCTCGCAACTTATTGTTTGTGCTTCTGTTTTCTTTTATCACAAATCTACCCGCGATTTTTTAATTCTGGCAATTGAAGATGTTAAAGCCTATCAAAAGCCGTTTGCAACTTTAATTTCTACCCAAGGCAATTGCATGTTAAAACTTGTTCATTTTTTTTTTAATAATAAGCATGTCATTATTATTGCAAACCTACAATGTTAACATAAGACGACTTTTTCCAGCTAAGGATTTGATTATATAAAGAGTTAGCCACTCGATTTCATAGAGTACGCTTTAGGCGTGCAAACCTTAGAGGCTTACCATCTACAAAAGGTTCATGAATGACATTTGCCAATTTTAGTTTTGTTGTTTACGCTAAAAACTGCTACTCAACTTGCACTCCTATTGTCACCAGAGTTGCTTTTCCTTTTCATTGAAGTTAGCGTGGGTGAAACATCGGCAAAATATCTGTACTCCGGTTGGTTCCCGTCCGACTCCCGTAAGTTTCCGTGGGATAACAATAGAACTGAAACTTCCAAATACAAAGAAACTTCTTTTTACTCTGAATTCGGCAAGGATATTCTTTAGAAAACAATTAAAAAAATCCATTTTAACTCTGAGTGCGACCTCTATAATTTTTGTTGAAGGTCACTTTGACACAAGCGCAATTCCGCAAACACATAGAGGGGAAGTCGAAAGGACAACCCTTAGCGAGAGCGGCACTTAGAATTTCAAATTCGTTCTTTTTGTTGCTAATTTTCGCAAAACTGATGCAGCCAACCCGTAATACTCCCTAACGTGCATGCTGGTATTTGGTTTGAGACTACTTTCTCACTTGCCGTCGTCGAGTTCCCATCAATTTGTAGCAGCAAATTTGTTACTGATAACCACTTTTCTTTTCTCAGAGACAATTCTTGTTGTCACCGAATCGGTTCATGGTGGAAGCCTTGAAAGCTTTTTGAGGTGCAAGGGTGACGGAAGTAACGCATTATTTCCCTCTAAATCAGACAGACAAATGGCCCCATATATATCCTGCCACAATTTATTTCGATTTCCTTATTTATAATCTATGGTGTAACTAATATTCAACCAAACGGATGAAAAATCTTCGGTCGGCGTAGTGACTTGTTCGCTTGTTCATTCCAGTTTATACAAGTTAATGTTACAAGATCATGCACCATTTTCACAGGGTAAAGTTCCATGTAGATGGTCGTCTTTAGAATCTCTGCGAGATCGAGTTTATACATTCAAGAGCAATAATATGTGACAGAAGTAGCATATGAAGGCTGACGTGGGGGAAGGGGGGAGGGGGAGGGGGAAGTGGGCGGGGGGGAGTGGGTGGTTGACAATCCACATGCTTTTGGCCGCTGAGATTTTCGCCATCCCATTGTTCCTTACATTGTTATACCCCCGATGCATACGTAGAATATGTTGGAACGAAAGCGTTTTAGGATTGTTCCACGCCAGGTTTGATCGCACTGTCTGAAAAGCCATCGTCAAAAATATGTAGTGTTCGGTGCCAAAGACTCTCAGAAACTTTCAGCTATAATTGTTGGTTGTCTTTTTTTCCAAATTTTCTTTGTCCCATGCTCATGGCAAGAAAAAACATCTTTCTCTACGAATTTTTACTTGTTATTATTATTATTATTATTCCAGAAAATTCATCACCTATTTCGCGGAAAATAATTGATTCTGATTGCATTCACACGAGACATTCAATGTGAAAAGTTTATTTAGGATGAGTCAGTCAGTCTTCTAGCATACGCATCCTGATACAATCTTAACATGTGTACCCTAAAACTGAGGGTTCTAGATAATGAACCTGTTCTACGCCAGATACGGAAAACCACTAAAAAATTCATCACCTATTTCGCGGAAAATAATTGATTCTGATTGCATTCACACGAGACATTCAATGTGAAAGGTTTATTTAGGATGAGTCAGTCAGTCTTCTAGCATACGCATCCTGATACAATCTTAACATGTGTACCCTAAAACTGAGGGTTCTAGATAATGAACCTGTTCTACGCCAGATACGGAAAACCACTAAAAAACCACTCTTTAGTGTGACCAAAAATGCGTGGAAACGTATTCATCATCTTATGCAGCAGCACTATACCCCGAGGAAAAGGTAAACTAACCTGGTTGCACTTCTAATAACAAAGAAAAATCAATGATTGTAATGATCTTGTACAGAGATTTGGAATACCAAAATTAAAAAAAAAAACACCAAAGAAGTGATCAAGACTGACCGACCTTACTTAATTTTTTCCGCGTAAAGCTTATTAAATAATCCGAAACTTCCATGATACCACGCGAACCTCTTCAATGTGCGGTCAGAATGCTAATTTTGGACTTATTCTTTCCCATGTCACTCAAACCTCAGCAAGTACATGTATGCTTAACTAAAAGCAAGCCATTAATCAATCCTTTTTGGCTATCAATGTGTTTTTTTCCGCCCATTTCTAGGTGGTCGTTTGGCATACTACTTTGGGAAATGGCAACTTTTGATAGGTCACTAAATATTTGATGAAATAGAAATTTCGATATAAAAGTGACTGCTGGCGATGGGGAAAGGGTCAGGGATGCATACGAATTCACGTTGGTTGAAGAATTTCAAAATACTTTGTTTTTTATACCCTGGGAGAGGTTTATGAAGGAAGGAAAATTAAGCAACTTTTTTGGACATTAATTAAATAGCATGTTCTTCCATAAGTCTTAGTGGATTAAAAGGGATTTCTTTAATAAGTTGAAATATTCTGGGAACAGCATTATCAGGTTTTCTTTGCAATTTTGAGCTCACTGGCTATATGTCAACAGATGTGTCAGAGGGAGAGACAGCTTTAAACTCTATAATCAATTAAGGTCAAGTTACCATTGTTAAGCAAACTCTCTTATTAGTAATACATACATACATACCTACATGCATATATACATACATACATTTATTGAACACATCCCCATCTGGGGCTTTTCAGTAAGCTTATTGGATTACAAAATTAAAATAAATACAATACAATACGAATTGTATATCTTTAAATAAAATATGGTCAGTTTAAAAATTCATCCAAAGGTGATTTTTTAGAGCTCTCTTAAAAGAAACGAGACTATTACGTAATTTAAGGCTTGGATCTAACTTGTTTTAGATATAGAAACTTTTATAATGAAACGTTTTCTGTCCTGTTGCAGTTTTAAAAAGAGGAATGTTTAGTCGTTGAAAGTTTCTAGTTATACGTCCAGATACTCTGCCTCTTGTTACATTCATAAATGTTAAGTTTTCCGGGGCTTGACCTGTCATACATTTAAATGTTAAAGCAGCATCTCGGTAATACAGTTTTGTTTTTACAGGGAGCCAATGTAAGTTTCTAAATACAGGAGAGGTATGGTCATACTTCTTTACGTTGCAGATAATTTGCGCGGCAAAGTTTTGAACGTATTGTAATTTACGAATATTACAGGCTGAGGTGGATTACCATACAGATGAACAGTAATATATTTTTAACGAAAACGAGCGCGTTTATTATTATTTCAAGCAGTTTTTTATCGAAAACGAATCTAATACGGCTTATTTGAGATAATTTCGACATGCAAGACGATGCTACAGTAGAAATATGATTATCAAAAGATAGCGTGGGCTCAAAAATTACTCCAAGGTCTTTGACTGATTGATGCGGTATAATGTCTTTTCCTAGTAGGGATATTTAAAGTCCAGTAATTTCGAAGACATCCCTCGGCTTGCCGCTTTGTTTCACTGATATTCTCTAGTTGGATGTTAGATACGGAGTCAGCTGGTTCATTACTACTCTTTCGCATACCTTAGAGAGTTTGGCAGTAATGAAATTGGTCTGTAAGTATTAGCTTTTTCGTGATCTCCGTTCTTAAGAATTGGACAGACTTCGGCAATTTTCCGAGAAGTTGGAAAAACTCCGCTTGTAAGATAAGCGTTAATGATGGAAGTAATACTAGGGGCAGTAATTGGCAAACTCTCTTTGATTAAGCGAGGTGATATCTTATCAATTCCTGGGGCTTTCTTGTTAGGTATTGAGTTAACAATACCTTTAACCAGAGAATATCGTGGTAAAAGAGAACTGGTCTGCGACAGCATAATTTTTTCGGAGTGCATAACTGAATTTTCTCGCAAGAAGTTGGGTCTTTGCCATCGTAGATCTCCCAACCGAGCTCAAAAACCGGTGAATTAATTTGCAACTGTTTGATCGTCTTTTGTAAAATTTTTAATATTCGCAGGCCTTTTTGGAATGCACGATCTGATTGCTTTCCAAATATTTCCAACATCGTTAGGGTTTCGTTCTATTTGTTCTTCTAAGAATTCCCTTTGCGCGAGTCGAATTTCCCGTATGTCTTCACGTTTAAAATTCCGATAGCCTGACCAAACAGCCGGGTCGTTTGTTTGTCTAGTTAGTCGTTGCCAATTATCTCTTGTCCGCCGCTGCGCAATTATCTCTTGTCAAGCTGCGAATGTTGTCATTAATAAACGAATTTGGTCTCGCTCTTTGTTTATTAATTTTGACGGGTGCATGTTGATCAAGGATTTGGTGAAATAATGAATTAAAGGTGTCGAGTTTGTGTTCGACATCTTCGAGGATGTCAATTATAGACCAAGGGGCATTTGATAAGTTGGCCAGAAAAGCATTTTTTGAAAAGTTTTTGAAGCTTCTAGTGGATACATACATAGGCTTCAGGCGAGATTTCTTGTGATCCAGTGATGCAACAATGAGATCGTGATCGCTTATCGAGTTTGCTAAGACACTTGCTTTACTGATGAGGTTCTTGTTGGAGGTCAGCATCACATCAATTAGAGACTCCGAAGACTCTGCTATTCTGGTGGGACTTTCGATTAGCTGTGTTAGGTTAAAGGTGTTGCAAAGGTCCAGGAGAGTTTTTGATCCAGTGTCATTGATATTGAGAAGATTGAAGCTAAGGTTGCCCACAATATAGAGAGGAATATTTAGTGACATGGCTGAAGTCAGAACGTCGCTGAATTCAGACTCAAAGCATGACAGGGGAGTGTTCGGAGGTCGATAGGCCATACAGACCTGCAATGACCTGAAATTCCCAACTTGTACTTTAAGCCATAGTTGATGAGATCCAGATTCAGTGATGTAAGATAGTTCTTTCACTTGAAAATATTTGAAATTAGAGTTTGCAAAAGCACATACGCCTCTACCTTTTCTTTCGCTTCGATCTAGCCTGAAGAGCGAGTATCCTGGGAATTGTACCTCCATATCTGAGTCAGAGTTATGTAGCCAGCTTTTTGAGATTGTAAAGATATCCAGTTTATGTTTAACTGATAGATCTTGAGCCAAGATGTAATGATCTCTATTCTTGAGCCACCGAATATTCAAATGAGCAATGTTACATTGTTTCGAGATTTTTGCTTTGTCTTCGTGTTTATTTGTTCTGTTCGACTCGAATTGTCGCCAGGATTAAACTCGACATCGCCGAACAGCAATAGAAGTCGGACTGAATCCTCGCTCTAGTAAATGCCTTGTCTCTCGCCATGCGAAGTGTTGGCATAATTTATGTCGTTTGCCGCCGCACAGATGATATTTTCTCCTGCAAACTGTTCTCCTCCGCATCAAAAATAATACCGGAGCTAAGGCTAGAAAAATCATTCTGGAAACTTGGGCGAGATTTGGCTTTTCCTTTAGTGAATAGCAGGAGGTAAATGAAAATAAAGAATGCAATTTTCCACAGTGGCTTCCACAGTGGCTTACACATGTCCACCATGTTATGAGGAGTTGTTTATAGTAGATAATAACCCGCCCAATGGCGCAATTCTATTGGCTACTTTTCGTCAAGGAGATCACAATCACTGGACAGGTATCACGGCAATAACCCCATTGTACTTCAATACTTGTGACCTTCCACAGGATTTCAGTTATTTTGCTTAACAGACTCACCATACCCTGAAATTCCAGCACCACTTGCCTTGGTAAAGCGGCTTTCTGCGGGCTACCGGCTGTCATGTCCTCATCAGTGCTCGGAAGAACTGTAAGCTTCTCGATCATTTTCCAGCGTGCGTTTTTATATGCTTACATTCATTTTATTAGTTAACCATATTGACATTATTCAAGTAATTTGAAGCATTTTACACGGGAGAGGAATTAGTACATGTGGCTGTTAGATGCGCTGCAGTTTCGCTGTGATTGAGTGATTTAAATGAATAAATGGGTGCAAAAAATTAATGAATACTGCAATGCATTTGTAGTTATACAAAGATGACATCTTATTGGAACGAGGATCCTTTGATGAGACCTTCGTTTGCTGACATCGTAGATCAGCCAAAATAATTATAGCGAAAAGTAAATGTGGGCGAAATCGAATTTAGGCAATTCCATGGCTCTTCCTTCCATTCTTTCCGATTTCTATCAGTTAAGTAATAAATTTATTCGACTCGATAAGATAAATTACACAAGGAAATCTTCAAAGGTTCAAATGAGCAAAATTGCATTAATTTAGAGAAGAGTCACATGAGATCAACAAAGCGGCGACAAATATTGAAACACCCTCCATTGTCCAATTGGCGTATTTATTATACTGATATCCAAATTTCTTAACATAAGTAAAAGCATTGTTGAGATAAAAGGTAGGTCAGATTATAATGGTTCAAACGGTGTACCACTGCTTGCCTAGTTAGCAGTCTCTCATTAATTTTTTGATACTTCTTTTCTTTTTTATCTCCTGCCTTGTTCCAGTTATCTTCATTATCTTCATTATTTTCCATTACTAAGCTTCACTCGTGCATCTAACCTGAAATATTATCTTCTCTTTGATTCATCGATTTCAGAGGACATATACTAACATCACAGAGGATGAAGTAAGTGGGAGATTTGAAGTGAACTAGAGCCAAAGCATGCTTATGTAGAAAGCTTATGTTCATAGCCCGAGCATAATTTCAGTTCACATCGACAAATCGTCCTACAATCTAAAACTAACTTCAGTTGTGACAGGTTCGGTTTGTTACACTGTAATTATTTGCTAAGCGACAGCGCTTAGAATCATAGGATCTTAGTCACAATCATACAATCATAGAATCTTTCGTTTTGTAGAATTTACAGACTACGTTGTTAAAGAAAGATCTTATTCGTTGTGTTGAGAAATACAAAGAAGCAAATAAATTCTGATTTCCCCAAAAAGGAATCAAGATCCAACCTTCTGATTGTGTGTTTTTTAATGGAACTCATTACAGGTTAAAATTTTTTCTTGTTTTTTGTTTGTTTGTTTTTTTAATGAGAAACAGCTCCCTTACTTACCGGAGTTTATTCTTTATAGACTCTGTTTATTGCCTGTCCCTGTGATTTTCAAAGTTTTTATTTCACTTTAATTTATTTTTATTTCTTGAGCTTTTTAGCCTTTTCCCTTAGGAAACTCAGTCAATACCATGCTTTATTGCAGTATTTTTTTCCTTATTAAAACTGTTTTTCCGTGCTACAAGCAAAGTATCGTACCATGATATCACTCTTTTTGTTATTACCCTGATTGTGTATTTTTTTTTTTTGAGAATAAAAACTTGTACAAAAAAACATTTTACTCAAAGTTTCCAAAACTGTATAATATTACAATTAGAAATGCGCTGGTTTGGTGTGATAAATAAACAATAGCCTCCATTTAGCGCAAAAATATGCTTGGGTATTTGTCCGCAGACATAATCTGTTCGGAGATGCTAACAGTTTTCCCAGAGCGAAGCTCGAGGAATACTGTGAGCTTCGAGGAACAGATAATATCCGAGGACAAATATACGAGCATACTTTCAGGCAAAATGGAGGCTACTGTTTTTATTACCCTTCAATTAGCTTTTGCAACGTGCGGCTGAAATGTTTACGAGTATCTTACTGTTTGTGATAGTGTGGTCTGATCGTCCGGTTGAGAGGAGTTCTAAGGAGAACTGTGAACTGTTGTCGGTAGTGGTGACTGACGTTTCGACTACCTTTAAACGATCTTGTACATTTTATACGAAATAATTTCCTGGGTAATCCGACTTGATCTTCATTTCATCTTTGTTACTGGATGCAGACACTCTGGGTCGTCTTTATCCACTGTTGAAAACTGGGGGTGGTTGTTGCTATCAAAAGAATCGTTAGCATCTCCTTCAGAGAGAGAGAGAGAGAGAGAGAGAGAGAGAGAGAGAGAGAGAGAGAGAGAGAGAGAGAGAGAGAGAGAGAGAGAGTGAGAGAGAGAGAGAGTGAGAGAGAGAGAGAGAAAGGACAAATATGTGATCAAAGTGATTTAATATTATTATTTATGGAACACTTTCCTCATAAATGTTCAAAAGCGCTTTACAGAGTGTGCGTTTGAAATAAAATGATAAAACCAAAGACAGAATTTACCAGCTCATCACTAGAGTAAAAATTATAGGTTCTTAATCTAAATATTGAAATATAATAAGTTACCATAAAATATTGGCATAGGCCTGTCGAAATAGATACGTCATCATCACTGCGGAAGATGATTTTTTCCACCCATGCACGAGCACGCACGACCTTGGCGTGATGCGCAACCCGTGCGCGAAGTGGCAATAGCAGACACCGTCCTTAATTGAGAGAACACTGTGTTAATCTGTCAAACAAAGACGAAAGTATTCTATTAACTGCTAAATTCAAAGACTTTCGAGGCAGAAATCGAATGGATACGAAAACTTCTTCTCAAAAACTTTTAAACGTAATTATTACCATACCCTACCAAATGTATAAAACTTGATCTATAATGGTTAATAGAGTGGGATGCAATTTTAAAATCACGTGTAAGATTTCACACCAAAATTGCTCGACAGGAAGTTCAATTGTCACTTAATAACAGCCCTTTCGAAATCGCTAAATTTATGCGCCCAAATACATAATTATGCAATAAAAATATGTTCTTGATCCAGGCTGAGCTTGTTTGGCACGAAAATGTTTCCGCCTGCAGAAGTGAAAAATATTCACAAATAAAAATGCGACTTTGTGAGCATCAGAATGCAAAATATACACGGGGGAAGGGAAGAGTAAAAGTATACTCAATCTAAAAAAGAGCTATAATAGTATTGTAGTCGCTAATTCACAATTTATTTCTAAGCTCCAAAACAATCGAGATCAGTTATATGATTCGAATATGTACGAGCCTTAGGGAATCCGCAGTAAGGCTAAATGAAAAACTACAACAACAACATGTCCGACTCATTTCTTTTTCACCCCGCTGTGCCTTATGGGAGGCACAGGCCTCCCAACACTAGAACAAGAAATTCCTTCCCTAAAAATGTTCAACAAAAGGTAACAACAAGTAGACTGGTATTTTGATGCGTCCGATCTTCTTGAGGATAACTTGAACATTTCAGAGGTACAGTTGAATAAAGGAGCTAAAGAACAATTCAATCTCTGAAAAGTGCTTTATCATTATGGTTACGGCTTGGTAAGTTTTCAAATACCTTACGGCTCAGAAATCAGAGTAGGAATTTCGCTTTAGCTACCAGTAGATTTACCTCTTCGTTAAATGAAGCCTTTGCCGAGGTTTTTTTTTCCTGTTTTGTTTGTTGATTTTACCGATAATTTCCGGTTCGCTAACGATATTTGAGTAAGGTCAAGAAATTGCATATGGTCTTTGCAATTCAATCCGCAAACGTTTTTGTCACGTGCAACCATACGTATATATATATATATATATATATATATATATATATAAACATATATTTGTATTCTTTCTATTTTGATTTTGGATTATAAAAAAAATATTTGATTAAATTCATCATTCATTCGATAGTTTTTCGTTTTAAATGAATTGTTCAACTTTCCCTATTTTACCTTAGCTAATTCAGATGTAGAGGATCAACAGTTGTTTACTACGTGTTGTATCTGTTTCCCGTTTTCTAGAAGTTCTGATCTATGCAGAAGTGTGTGAAAAACCCAGTTTGCATCAGGGAGAGTTCTTACAAAAATCATAGAGGCGCTGTTTATTAAAGCCTAATCTCGTCGATAACAAAAACGAGAAAAAAGCTTCGTGATCTCCGCTTGCTCAACCCACGCATTACAACTTTTTGCGGAATAATCAGTCCTTGAGAACGCTTTGAAGTTTACCGTTAAACTGACTAATCAAACAGGATAAGATGTGTTTTACTTCCTTGAATACTTCCTTGAATCGACCGTTCGCTTCCCTTAAGCATGAAGCGCTCCCCTATTAAGACTCAACCTTAGAAGCAGCTGGTGTTTCATATTGGGCCCTGACGAGTTTCACTTCCTTTTTTCTTTCCAAGGTTGAAGTTCTCGCCCCGCTATTTTGAACATGGGTAACGTCAAAACCAAATAGTTAATCCCATAAGAAAGACAAAACAACAATAACATTTGAAAGCGATCAACCTCTGTAAATTTAGTCTTAGGGATTTTAAGTTCAAATGATAATCAATACCATCATCATCATCATCATCATAGCTATGAAAAAATGCAATAACAGAGTTTGATTAAATTTATGAAGAATGCGAACGCATATATTCCGTTGCATTGTTGATCCTGATACTAAGTGTAGCGGATGAACTTAACTTCTTCTTTCCTTCTATTCATTACCTATAAAGAGGAAAATATTAAAGAAAACTCGCTTTACATCAAAGAACAATAGGCAAACCTGGCCTAGCAGGCTTCGTGCAACACGCTTTTCTAAAACTGCTGACTTAAACCTTCAAGGATAGATGTTTATTACAATGAAAGTGCATGAAAATGCGCAAAATTCGTTCAAGGCTGAAAAACTATTTAATAAATTGAAGTGAAACAAAATAATTTGTATTAACTCATTATATATGTATTCATGTTTAAAAACGAAACAGCGATGAATTTTAGGAGAAAAAAGTTTATTTCTTGCACTAATTGCTGTAAATAGGGAAGATTAAAGGCGTGGGCTGTTTTCTTTCCTTCCTTTAGGCCTCCGCATGACGTTTCTGAAAAAAAAAACACAACATCCTTGAACTTCTAAGTTAGAAGCGATTTAAATTTCAAAAAATTTCCTGCTCTACGAAAATAGGTCGTTAGCTCTGAACTGAAAAATGCACTTCCATAGGGCTACCATCGGGGAGTATAAATTCAGTTGACTGCTGCAGTTCTAGCTTATAACTTAACATTCTCGCTTCTTTTAGAAGTTCAAGTCTAAGTTGACTTTAACTTTCGTACAATGTCTCGTATTTTCCCATGTTCTTTCCGAATCTTTTTGTTCATCGCGTTGGTTTCTGAGAGTCAGACTTTGGCTCATCCCGTAACATCATTTAAAGGTTTGTGCCAGGTTATTCTTTTTCCATACTCAAAATTTATTATTTTTCTTGAAGTGCAGTAAGCGACGTTGACGTTATGGCGTCAATTATCGTCCTGTGTTCAACTGAGTAGAATTTCTGTGCAACCAAGGTAATAGGGATTTTAATGTGTATGAACTTGGTTTTTTCTTTGGTTTTTTGTCTTATCATCATTCTCGTCATTAATATTCGAATGACTGCGTTTTTGTTTCTTAAGCTTAACATCTGGTTTTTGCTTGGATTAAAATCAACTTTAACTAGGTCATTTTTTTATTGCTTTTTTTTTCAGTTTAACTTATCATGTGAATCTTTCATTCAACAGCTAATTGTGCTGAGCTTTTTATGGCTGGTAATAGAACCAGTGGTGTCTATACGATTGATCCTGATGGTTTAGGTGCCTTTGATGTGTACTGTAACCAGAGCACGGCTGGTGGTGGATGGGCAGTGATCCAGAGGAGACTGGACGGATCTGTCGATTTTAATCGTACTTGGTGCGACTACAAGCATGGCTTTGGTAACAAGAGTGGTGAGCATTGGCTGGGCCTGGACAAGATAAACCGCCTCACTTGGAGAACAAAAAACAAGCTACGAGTAGATCTGGAATTTGAAACAAATCAGGCAATTTATAAACCTTACGCCGAATATGACTTGTTCGCAGTTGAATCGGAATTGAAAAATTATTCCTTGATCATTGGTAGGATGTCTTCGGGTAAGTTATTTGCTAGTTCATAATTACTATGATTAGTTTAAAAGTGAAGGAAAAAATCAGTTCATAAGCTAGATGTTTTACATCAAAAATTACCCTTACTGAATTTTGAACGGTATGTTACATCTTAAAAATAAGGCAATTGATGCAGTCTTGGATCATCGGAGGGACTTCAAAATAAATTTTTTTGTGGTAGGTCATAATTATTATGATCCATGGACTGAAGTAGTGTCTAAAGTAATAAATCAATAAACCAGCTAGACTTTGAGGCGGGGAGATATCGAATGGTTGAAAATGATGTGACAGTCGAATTGATGATTAAGGTGAAGTTGATAGGTACGATGTTGATAAGTTATATTCAGCGAACAGACTGGAGACTGTGCAATTGGCAACTTGCCTTTAGATAGACAACCGATGTTTTTATTGGATGTTCGCTTACCACAAATTTTCTTGAAGCCCCTGTATGCCGCGTAAAGAAAGCCAATACGGATCATTATGTAGACCCTCAAGGATATCCGATAATATGAGACTTAAGATTAAAAAAAAAAAAAAAAAAAAAAACTCTGTAAAGTGCTTTTAAACATTTATGAGAAAATAATTCTATAAATGATTATTATTTTACTAAATTACGTTAATCATATACTTTTTCTTTCTCCCTCTCCGTGAAGGAGATGCCAAGGATTCTTTTGATAGCAATAACCACGCCCAATTTTCAACAATAGATAAAATAAAATGCAACCCAAACTGCACTAAATCATTTGGCGCTTGGTGGTTCTCAAACGATCCATGTACCTGTGGTAACTCGAACCTCAATGGAAACTACAACCAAAAGAATGGTTTGAGATGGGATAACTGGGGTGGAACGCCAGATGCACTCATCACCAAAGCTGAAATGAAGATCAAGCCGGATTGCCCAGGAGAATAATTTATGAAAACTTTACGAAACCGTGTTTGAAAAGTTAACAATAAAATGTATTTGCAATGTATTATTTAATTTTTGTGTAACTCACTGGGTGTGCGAAGTATGTTGAACCAAAGTGCGGAGAAGGTCATGGAACAACTCAGCCACGCCAACTGAGCCGTGAAACCATTCTTGTCTACAGACATATCTTATTGGTTAGCGCGTATTGTGTGCCCTTCATATTTTCTTACTCTTCGAAATCGTGACGTGTCTCCAAGTGAAAAGAGGGTTTTTTCCCCGCCAAAATACCACATACCTGTTATTTTAACATTACTGTCATACGCGCTGAAACTTTGTATTCGGGCAGTCGGAGGAACACTTGATATCTTTTTCCACGTTGCGCACAGCGGACATATAAAAATTTCGGTCACCAATCAGACACAAGGAATATATTGTGTAATTCGTTGAAATACAACAATTAACAGAGACGAGGAAAACTGTACTTACACGAAATTATGCTAATTTGTACTGATAAAGGTTTTAAGTGCTTTTATGAACTTCTTTTTAAAAAGGGCTCAGGTCTTCTTTTACCAGAACATAACAGGTCGACACCCATCCTAAAGAGACAGGATGATTCGTTGTATTTAAGTCACAGCTAGTGTAATTTATGATAAAGTAAATACTTAAGCATGGACTCAGCATATAAATTATTTGTGCGTGGTAGCCACATACCTTCACCATTCTTTCCTTTCCGGGAAAAAATGTAGTCAGAGTGATAGGAGTTATGATCCACCAAGAGAACACTGTAAGTAAACATCCCATGCAGCAAACAGAACCTGAGGGTAACTTGAAAAAGTGTATTGTGATCGTCCAGATCAGTGTAGTCCGGAGAAGGATTGTTGTCGGTAGTGGTGACTGACGTTTCATCATCAGTGTCAAGTGAATAGTTGTTGTCAGTCGAATGTTCTAAGTCCGGTTAGTATAAACTGATTGGTCAGTTTTGCCCTGGTGTTTTTGGCTGCAAAACTCAAGTGGTGTAAGTCGGTAGTGATTGATCGGTCTCGATCCGTCTGTAAAGTTAGGTCGTTCTGTTCGTTTTTAATGTGAATTTCGTAAATCAGTCGTTTGTATGGTGCTTCTGGTGGTCGACACTTGTTGAGGGAGTCTTCTAAGTTTGTAAACCAGATCAGTCGTTGACAATAATTGGTGCTGTTGGCTAGGCATTGCGTAAAGTCCCAGTCAATATTGTGGTTCGTAAGTCCATGATGTTCAGCGATGTGATTGTTGACATCACCTTTCCTCGTCGCTCGCTTGTGCTCAGTCAGTCTTGTTGTGAGGTTTCTGCCAGTCTCTTCGATGTAGGATGCGTGGCAGTCATTTTAATTGACTTTACAAACCGTTCGTTATCTCTTCCTCTGTTTGTCGTTGTCTCTTTACAATCACGGTACTGTTTGTAGTGTTTAACTTTGTACTGAAAGTAAGCAAAAGTTCCGTAAGTCCATTATTTCAGTAGTGGTACAGGGTCCATAGAACGTGGGATTGCAGTATCATTACATTCTAGTGCCATTTTAAGTGAAATGCTTGTAAAATTAATTTCACATCAAATGACGCTAGTTTTTAGTTGTCAGGTATTTGTACAGTCTTGGTGGCGTTAATAAAGTCCTCGGTGAATTGCAGCCGTCTGGATTTGTCGGTCAGCGGCTATGATATTGTCGTCAGATACTTGGATAGTTGGTGTGTAGGAGAACCACAGAAAAAAACAAAAGATCTCATCGGGAAACCAGGTTTGTGTAGTTTCGGCAGAACGTAAAGCTTCGGTGGCTGTGTTGCTGAGCACCTTAGTCGAGGGTTAGGATAGGGTTAACTGACTACTGAAAAAGTTTAACTGAGAACTGACAAATCGTTGAAAATCTGAGTGACAACTAACATTGGTGGTGGGCTTCTACTGACATCTGACAAAAGACCGAATCGCCTAAATATCCTAAAAGCTGGCTGTAAAGTAAGGACAGTTGATTTATTTTGTCCAATAAAAGTACGTTTTTTTATTAACTATCAGCAGGAGTACACCAGAGTGTCATATCTCGTTTAGAATTACCGCATGGACCATCCATATCAAGGTCATATGTTACATATCGGTTATACCGTTTCTGAAGTGAAAAAACGGCACAGGTTAAGGGAAACTACAGCAACAAACGGCCCCGAAGGAACTGTGTTTAATAAAACTCAAGTCTCACTTAAGCTTCTCGAAGAAGGAATGTACCGCCTGCACAACAGTATGGCTTCAATTAACAATGATTATCTTGAAGATGTATTGTGCTCATTATTCACAACAGTTGTGAACATACGCGCAGTTTCCCATTTTAAGCATGAGACCATCACCACATTGCAGTATTCCCAAGACTTTGGAATGATTACCAAGGAGTCGGTGAAGAGAGTAACAAAATGGGCAGCCAATTATTTTACTCATGAAAAATCCTACTATCCTGTCCCTCTGACCAGCAAGAAGTTCGTAAATTTTACCTCTATGCGACGTCTACCTTCAGAAGGGATCAACACCGAGACTGAATGTGCTATGAAAGAATTTGTGGAGAAGTATCGTTCGTTGAGGCGAAGGACGGTTCAGGAAGAAACAACCAAAGACAAGGCAGGGGCTATACCACTGGCCGTCTACACGAAGCAACAAGATTCAATCAAAGTGGACTTGTTGGCGGAACTAGGGAACGATTTTAACTCTGGAGATCAACCAGTAGGGCTCAGTAGCGACAAAGGAGGGTTCAAGCTACTTCGGAAGGTGGGAACGTGACAGATGTCACATTTGTTGAGGTGGCAGTTGCTCAGGTGCGAACACGTGCAGACCAATATGACACGGACTCAGAAAACTATTTTTCTGACCGAGAGGATGAAGACATTTATCCAATTACGGTTTCTGGATCCGGGCGGCCAATTCGCGTTCATTTTCGCTTGGATTTCTAAGGTACGCTTACAGTAGATGTCTCTAACAGCCTAATTGAAAAGTGGACAAAAAAACATTGCTTTTGGATCATATCATCGAAACCAATCGCAATTCACGCATTGTAAAACAAAACTTAAAACCAAAATATTGTGTTAGAGGACTCTTTTCACGTTTGTTGTCTTTCTGACGATCTTCTCTCCAACATTTTGACCGGCTAAACGGTTGAAAGGGAATGTTTCAATGTTGCACACGGGCAAACAGAAGTTTATGTGCAGAAGAGTTGTACTTACTTAAACAACCTGAAAGTCACTGAGAAGATCTTGGAATTATTTCGTTCCAGAATTGAGAAAAAGGAGTTCTTGTTGTATCAATTTTTGACTTAGTTTTAGATGGAGTTTACGCTGTAGGTTCCTTTTTAGCCAAAAATATGCTCGGGAAGTGATGATTAACTCGCCAAGTTAATAATAAGCAAATTAAAGATATTTTAGTTATAGAAGAATGTATTACCCTAAAAACATTTTATTGGTGAACGCGGTAACTGAAAAAATGACTGCCGGTGAAACAATGAGATCGAGATAGTCTTTTGCGAATTTTTTTAGAGACTGAAGATATCAACACGAATTTTGATTGACTACCGATAGTTATATTAAATATGATTCCTATTTGTTACCTTTCAATCAAAATCAAGCCAGACTTTCAATTAAAGTATCCAGCAAATCAAACATCAGAAGAAAAAGGTCTGATGATGAAAGAAATCCGACTGGCTCTCACGAAATCGTAACAAGCTTGTTTTTAATTGTTTTGTTTTGTTTTTTGTTTTTTTAATTTCATGAACTGACAAGTTTTTAGTAATGTTCCTTCTTGCACTAACCACCACGTGCAATTCAAAAAATGATAAGGGAATTACCAGAACTGACAAAAAAATACGAAATCTTACCTTACAGTTCAGAGGTTTCGCGCTTAACCAGAATCCGTACGAGTGAAACATTCTCTTTGGAAAACCTTCCATTGCAGCTTTCTTTTTTATGCCCATTCCAGTTCATAAAACAGAGCTGAACATTTTTGTTCCAGGTTTAATCACCAGAAACTGACTTACGAAGATCAGGTTACAAATAATAATTTATCGTGTATACGTTACGGTCACATCTCAACTTTAATTACTTGTCCTCTACAAAGAAACTACCGAACTGTATTTTAAACAAGCCCCTAAATTGAAAAAGGAATCCTTCGATATTTGAAAGTTTTTTTTCATCCCATACCCCTCTGGGTCCCAGAGTCATCAAAGCTTTATATGTCTGATCGCCGTTTTTTAACGATTCCTGACTTGTTTCCTTGAAATCTTGAGATTCTCGTGTATTGAAAGTTTCAAGGATTTATTATTGTAAGTTCATCCATTATCCCGTTTTCGTCTGGTTTGTTTCGTCCCTGTTCTTTCTTGTGAAGCAGTCGTGTCACTTCCTGTTGATGTCCAGTACAGGCACGTTCAGTCGTCTTGTTGTTGCAAAAGAGAACTTGTTGCTACGCAACAAAGAACAGAGGCGAATTGAACCGGAGGACAACTGAGTAAGAAACATCTCTTCCCGCCCCTTATACAATACTGAAACCATTTTTCCAAGTACCTGATTACAATACTAAAATCGCTGAACCACAGGTCCAGGCGTAAACCACGATCCACCGACAACGCCAAGACTGTACAGATACCTGTACAGACTACAAACTAGTGTCATTTAATGTGGAATCTCTTTTCACAAGTATTCCACTTCAACTGGCACTAGAATGTACTGAGACCGCAATACCACGATTTACCGAAGCTCGCAGTATCCTCGAGCTTTACTCTTGGAAAACTGTTCGCATCTCGGAACAGATAATGTCTGCCAACAAAAACCTTTGCGTATTTTCGCGCTAAATGACGGCTATTGTTTATTCAGTGCACCAAAGCAGTGTATTTCTTAATGGATGTTATATAATTTTGGAAGCTTTAAGAAAAAAAAAATCACGTTTTTAGCTCCAAAAACAATTGCACAACCAAAATCAGGATAAATACAAAAATAGCGTAATTACGGTACGATACTTCGCTTGCAGAACGGTAAAACAATTTTAAAAAGGAACAATTTTCTGCGATATAGTTCAATTATTTCTGCAATGATGAGTTCATTTATATAAAAAATCAGTGGGCTGGATATTTATTCCTTTTTGGGGATATAAGTATTTATTTCCTTCTTTGTATCTCTCAACAAGACGATAAGATCTTTCTTTAACAGCATAGTTTGTAAATTCTACAAGACGAAAGATTCTATGATTATATGATTGTGACTAAAATCTTATGACTTTAAGCGCTGTCGCTTATCAAATTATTATAATGTAGAAAACTGAAAGTGACACAACTGAAGTTAGTTTTACGTTGTGAACTAAAATATCACTCGGGTTATGAACATAGTCTTTCTACATAAGCATGCTTTGACTCTAGTTCACTTCAGAACTGCCACTAATTTCATCCTCTGTGATGTTAATATATATCCTCTGAAATTGATGAATCAAAGAGAAGAAGATATTTCAGGTTAGATGCACGAGTGAAGCTTAGTAATAATAATAATAACAGCACATAGTAAAAACAATAGTAACAAGGCGGCAAATGAAAAAGAGGTATAAGAAAACTCATGAGATACTTCTAATTAGGCAAGTAGTGATACACCGTTTGAAAAATTCAGTAATTTGACCTATCTTTTATCTGAGTAATGCTTCTACTTATGTTATCTTCCTTTTGAGAGCAATTTGGTTATGAATATAATATACTTCGCCATTTGTACAATATAGAGTGTTTCAAAATTTGTCGCTGCTTCGTTGGTCTCATATGACTCTTCTCTAAATTATTGCAAGTCTACTCATTTCAACACTTAAAGATCTTTTTATGTAATCTTATCGAATCAAATTAATTTAGTACTTAACTGATAAAAATCGGAAAGAATGGAAGGAAGAGCTTAGGAACTGTCTAAATTTAATTTCACTCACCTTTACTTCTCGCAAGAAGTATGCCAGCTGATCTACGATGTCAGCAAACGAAGGTCTCATCAAGGGATCCTCGTTCCAACAAGATCTCATCAGCGTATATCTACAAATACGTTACAGCATTCATTAATTTTTTGCAGCTATTTATTCATTTAACTCAATCAATCTCAACACAGTGAAACTGCAGAGCATCTAACAGCGACATGTAAACTAGATGGAATTCCAAATCTAAGAAGACACAAACCCTTTACTAATTCCTCTCCCGGGTAAAATACTTCTAACTACTTGAATAATGTCGAAATTGGTAACTGATAGAATAAATGTAAACGTATAAAAACACATGCTTGAAAATGATCGAGAAGCTCACAGTTCTTCCGAGCATTGATGAGGACGTGACATCCGGTAGCCCGTAGAAAGCCGACTTACCAAGGCAAGTGGTGTTGGGATGTCAGGGTATGGTGAGTCACCTGATAAGCAAAATAACTAATAAGATAGTTTGCTTAATAAAAGTAACTTGACCTTAACTGATTATGGAGTTTTAAGCTGTCTCTCCCTCTGACACATCTGTTTACATATGGCCAGTAAGCTCAAAATTGCAAAGGAAACCTGATAATGTTGTTCCTAAAATATTTAAACTTATTAAATTAATCCCTTTTGATCCATTGATTTATGGAATGACATGCTATTTAATTAATCTCCAAAAAATTGCCTAATTTTTCCCCCTTCAAAAAACCTCTCCCAGGCTATAAAACAAAGTTTTTTGGAATTCTTCAACCGATGTGAATTTGTACGCGTCATCCCATCCCATTTCCCATCATCAGCACTCACTTTTATATTGGCATTTCTATTTCATCGAATATTTAGTGACTTACCATAAGTTGCCATTTCCCAAAGTAGTATGCCAAACGACCACCTACAAACGGGCGAAAAAAACAAAGCAAAACAAAACAAAAAACACGTTGATAGCTAAAAAGTAACGATTCATGACTTACCTTTGGTTAAGTATGTACTTGCTGACGTTTGATTGACATGCGAACGAATTTGTCTTAAATTAATATTCTGATTACAAGTTGAAGAGGTTCGCGTGGCATTATGGAACTTTCGGATTATTCAAACGTTTCGCGGGAAGATTAAGTCATTCAAGGTTTGTCAGTCTTGATTGCTTTCTTTTTTTGTATTTGTTGTAATTTTGGTTTACCAAATCCCTGCTTAACATCGTTACAATTATTAATTTTCTTCGTTATTAGAAGTGAAACCAGGTTAGATTACCCTTTCCTCGGAGTATTGTGCTGCTGCATTAGAAGAGGATTACATTTTCACGCATTTTTGGCCACATCTAAAAAGTGGCTATTTAGCGGTTTTCATTTATTAGAACCCTTTGTTTTAGGGTACACATGTTAAGAAAATAGAGAAAGGTTTTTGGTGTTATCACGAGAGTAGGACAAAGAAAAAATTCCCGGTGGGTCGTAACCCAGGGCTGAGGTTCGATTCCTCATGGGGATAAGAATTTTTTTACCGAGCTTAAAACTTGCCGTCCTTCCTATTCTATTTGAAAAATGCACAGCTGAAAACAAACAAACAAACAATGACCAACAACAACCACTAACAATTATAGTTGAAAGTGTCTGAGAGTCATTAATTCTCATGCGTTGGCACCGAACACTACTTATTTTTGACGATGGCTTTTCAGACAAAGCGATTAAACCTGACTTGGAAAAATCCTACAACGGTTTTGTTCCAAGATACTCTACGTTTGCATCGGGGGTATAACAACTTTTTATACTACTTTTCGTGTCACTTACACATCGCTCTTGGATGTATAAACTCGATCTCGCAGAGATTCTAAAGACGACCATCTCCATGGAACTTTACCCTGTGAAAATGGGAGTTGTGCATGATCTTGTAACATTAACTTGTATACACTGGAATGAACAAGCCAACAAGTCACTACGCCAACCTGAGGATTTTCTATCTGTTTGGTTGAATGTTAGTTACCATATCATAAATAAGGTAATCCAAATAAATTGTGGCAGGATATATATGGGGCCATTTGTCTGTCTGGTTTAGAATGAAAGAATTTAATACAGTCAGTATTAGTAAAAGGAGCTGGAAAAGTAACAATTAATGATACAATACTTACACATGAGGTTTTGATGTATAATCCATCCTCTGTGATTTCCCTTGCTAATCCAAAGTCTCCGACTTTTGCCACCATGTTTGGATCGATCAAAACATTTCTCGCGGCAAGGTCGCGGTGAATGCACTAAAAAAAAAGTTGCCTTATCGATTCCCTAACGTGTATATATTACCGGAAGGCAAATAACTGAGTTAACCTTTCATCAAGAGCTTCGCTAGGAAAAGATCTGGCTAACCTTCTGCTCTTCTAAATGTTTCATTCCAAGGGCCACCTGTAGAGCAATTTTGAGCAGCTGTCGGTCATTCAGCTTACAGTGCACATTCGCATATTTGTTACTTCCGTCACCCTTGCACCTCAAAAAGCTTTCAAGGCTACCACCATGGACCAATTCGGTGACGACAAGAATTGTCTCTGAGGAAAGAAAAGTTGGCTATCAGGAGCAAATTTGCCGCTGCAAATTGATGGGAACTCGACGACGAGAGAAAGTAGCCTCAAACCAACTACCAGCATGCACGTTAGGGAGTACTGCGGGTTGGCCGCAACAGTTTTGCAAATATTACCAGGATATCCTTTTCACCGTTCGCCTCCTCGATAATTTTCACAGGGACGAACAACTCCATGGAGATGTTCGTCTTTAGAATCTTTGCGAGATCGAGTTTTCTTGCATACTAATTACCACGCCCTGTAAACTTCATTCCATGAAGAAACACATATTTTTTTTCGTAGATTAGTAAGAATGTTATCTCCTCACCTCCTTGAACCCATGTTCCAATTAGGTTGACAATGTTGGGATGTCGTCCAGCCTGTTTCAACGTTCTTATCTCATTCAGTAACGCGGCTTTCGCAAGTGTGCATGCATTACCTAAAATAAAATGATAGACAAATGTGATAATTATTCATAAGTTGGTTACGTTGTGTTGTACGTAGAAAGCAAAGAAAACGAAGAATACTGAGAATACTCTGCCAATCTAAACACCTTGCTACAGATATTACGTTAAAGAATTCAGATTGTAATTGGGTAACATACAATTGTCCAAAAATACGTATAATCGCATTATATTCGTTATCCGCCCACACTGCCGAGAAAATAATAACTGAGAAAATAATTAAGCCAATAGGATAAGACCCTTATGTATACCTTTCAACTTCTTTACTGCAACATCAGTAGTGCTGCCATTCCTTTCACCATAGAGACCTTTGTAAACGATTCCATATTCTCCTTCACCTAGTACCTCATCGAGTACTTCGAGAGTACCTCGGTCTTTTTCGCTCTCCTCTATCTCAATGAAGAGAGATGTTTGTATTTCGTCGGTATCTTTGTCACTATCCATCCCACTGTCTTGATAAGAAATAATGTTGACATCACAGTGACTACAGCCATCTTCGGCACTTTGGTGACCATTTCGTGAGTTAAACAACTCTTCTGCATAGCCTTTTTGATCAAAGATGGAATTTGGGAAATGTTTATCTCCGACATCTAGTGGAGTCGGAGTCCTTTCCTCGGACGATACTCTCGGTATCGATTCAACTCTCCAGTCGTCATGCGCATGCTTTTTCTTGTTTAGCTGCATTTTGTTATTTTCAACAACTAACGACGAAGTGACGGCATTTACCTCTAAAAGCTCACTTTCTTCCGTATCAGCATTTATATCTTTTAGTATCACCTCAGCCAAATCTTTGTTGTCTATGCAGGCCACATAGATCTCTTCCGCACCTTCATTTCCCTGATGTTGATACAGACAGAAGTGCAACATATTCAATTGAAAGCAGTTTTAAGGTGTTAGACATCGTTACAAGTGCCCTGGCGATCGAAATGCCTAAATTCTCAGAACAAAAAGGATAGTGTATTCTCCACTTTGAGTATTCTTGCGAATTTTATTTAACAGCGATTAATGGTTGGATTATTATTTATAGTTGGAAAAACAGTTTTGTGGGCGTTTGATCAGGTTAACTTTTAGTTGCTATGAAGTTCAATTGTACTCAATAAGTGCTACCTCATGATTTCTTCTTGCACGTCGATACAAAAACGCCATAATGCATCCGCCCATGAAGGCAATTATTGCACCAACACACACTCCAAGCGTAGTAAGCAGGGGAACAGAACGTCGTTGTTCCTTTATTGGTGGTGCCGTAGTTGAAGAAGCTTGTCGAAATAAGAAGAACAATTAAAAAAACAGTGAGATAACACTGGATGGACCTATCGAGCGCATTATATGGTGCTGCTGGTCGTTTTGTCTCATAGCGTGAGAAACTGAAACCTGATTATCAGCCAGCTACGATTTGCATAAAGCGAGGAAATACTAAATTTCCACTTTTATTTAATTGCTTAGTTGGTAAAAATGATGTTTTTTTTCAATTTAGATCGAGTAAAATCTCATACTGAGTTCTGCTACATGATTGCCCCACGAGAAAAATGAATGCAAAGCGTTATATCAACATGCAACCTCACCCAACTTTTAATGAACAGGAACGTGAGATTTGGAAGCTATTTCCCCAGCACTGCTCTTCGTGATACATGCGTCCAGTATTCAATTGAACTGTTCTAAAACACTTCCTATAAGTGCCTTTTGAAAGCATTTCTTTCAAATACTTTCATAACCTTCCCAGAAGAAATGGTCGTTTCACAATAAAATTTAATGCCAAGATAAGAAACAGAGCATATGTCTCACCTGGATCCTTTGTGGACAAGAATGCCGGCTTTGATGCTTTTTCTCCCGCACTGTTATTTGTAAAGCAGTAATATTTCCCATCATCTTCCCTCTTTACACCCTTTATTACCAGCTTGCTATGAATTTGCTCGTCGTCGAGGAAAATCTCAGCTACTCTAGTCCAGTTGTTAGATTGTACAGCAAGTGCGTCATCGTTCTTTATCCATGTGATAGACGGCATGGGATGACCTTTGGCGGCGCAGTCAAAGGTTGCGTTGAAACCAGCGTCAACAGTTTGGTTCTTAGGATCCTCAACAATTTCTGGTGCCAGGGAAGCTTACACCGGCAATTTCAGATGACGATGGATATTTTTTTTGAAGAAAGAAAGCAAAATTTTGAGAAGCTATCAGTGAATAAGGAGCAAGTAAAGCAAGGAAGGTGGGTAATTAAGGAAAACGCTAAAGGGATAAAGAGAGCTTCGTCACGATAAAGACATCTTGAAATAGTAAGCCCAGGCCTTATAGAAGTTCTACCATGTCCTATCGATTTTGCTCATGCTTCTGTCTTTCTTCTCTCCATGTTACTTATCCACGAAAAAGTGCACACTTTAGTGTTTTCCACCTAGAGGTTATTAGCACCAACCAATAAAGAGCATTTTGACTTCTCTTAGGTCTGGTAGCTAGTCCATGGAAGATAAATACCAATACGCAGCAATTTTTAGTACGCACAAATCAGTGCGCAAACCGCTTGTTACCACGTTTTCCACTTTACCTCAGTGTTATTTTTAATATGAAATATTTTTAAGAAGCTGATTTCAATGGCGGGGTTGTGAGAAAATGAAAAAGAAATCCCAGTATTGTACGGGTACCATTTTTTTTCGTAAGGTAAGAGCGAATTAGAGAAATAAACAGATGAAAGTTTTTAGAGCAGGACGTGAGATAACTCGTGGGTTTCGTAAGCAATGTATTACTCATCAAGTGTAATGCTGTTTCGAAGATGAAATTTATTCCTCTTCTAATTATCACTGATTTGCAGAACTTTGACTGTGGCCAGGCAGTATGATTAAAAAATGCTAATTTACTTTATTATGAAATTTCTACATAAATGTGTGCTCACAAACAATACCTTATCATACAATTTAACTCATGCCATCTCTTGCTTTATTGCTTCTCGAGGAGATTACTTTATATGTTTTGCCTACCTTGCAGCTCAATTTCGACAACTTTTTGTGTGCAATATCCCTCATAATCATTCTGAGCCTCACAAGTGTAGTTTCCAAACTGTTCCATAGTCAACCTCTTGAGCATTAATATGCAGTGTAGCTCTTTGACTCTTGGTGTACCCTGCAGGCATTTGGCTCCAACTGGGCTACCCTGAGGATCATACCACTGAATATACTTGGTCCATTTCCTAGGATAAAGCTGGTGGTCATTCCTTGGCCACGCTATGCAAGTCAAGTTAATATCTGCACCTACTCTTAATGTGCGGTTTGGCGGACTTGAGAAGATATCCAATTCAGGTATCACTAGACGGAAAAGTTAAAAAAAATTAATTAAATGCGTAATCCTCGAGGTAACCTAAGTCAATCATAACGATGATTCAATCAATAAATTCATTATAAAAATTTATTTGTGGATCAAGTATGTAACTTAAGATTTGTAAACAAAAATGGAGTTGCTACTAACCAGTTTTACTATTGCATCTGTTGCTCATTTCCTCGGATGAAAGGTTGCTTATAGCACTGGTAACAAGAAACAGCATGAAGAAGTTGCCAGCGTTTCCAAGCCAATGTGTGTTTAGCATTCTGGTCATTGAATGTTCGTCCACTTCCTCATACAAAAGTTACCTAAATGTAAAATCGTCTGTTTGCTATGGCATGATGTAAAACGTCTTTTTTAAAACCAAAGCGGGCAGCAGGTGATGGAAACTTTTCTCTTCATCAACAGATTAATTGTCAAGTTATTACCAAACTTCCATTGGGAAAATGAGCCGAAGTGCAAAATGATAGGCGGTGGAGAGGGTTAAACCTGCTTTTAAGGATGTGGCTTTATCATTATTACTATTATCAGACTTATTATCATTATTTTTACCATCATCATCATAACGATAGCTATCATCATTATTATTATTATTATTATAACTATTATTATCATCATTATTATTGTATGCATTTTGGCATATGAGTCAATTTTAAAGAGGCCCTGATAGCAGTTGCTATTTCTATTAACCGAGCGAAAATAATCCCATTATTTTCTCTTACTGGTCCAAAAAGCTTAAAAGAATAGAAGCATGAGACCTCATCTCAGAAAGTCGATGTTTTGTGACCAAGAAGATGCAATGAACAAAAAAGACAACCAGATGGCTTATAAGTTGTCTCACGTAAAATGTCATATCTTGTTTCCTACGCAAGCGATGCTCACGAAACCTGACCAGAATGTAAATTGAAGGTCTGAGTAAAGCCTCATGAAAACAGCAGGTGAGAATTTTTCATAAAAGACTGAAGGGAAAAACGTTAAAGAAATGAGAAAACCTCATTCACTTACCTTGTTATATTTTTATGACTGTTGTTGATTTTTTAATTTTATATTTTTAACAAAAGTAATTTACCACGGAATAATTTAAGTGAGTCTTGCAAAAGCTTAAGATGTTCTTCTTTTGAAGAAATGTGAAGTTTCTCACGGATCACTCAAATTGCTGAATCTCCATGAGTTTTGGCACTTAGAGACAGCTTTGGTGAGTTTTCGCGAGCATAAAGTATTTTAAAGTTAAAAAATTAATAAATAGTGAAAGTCGTGACGAGAAAAAGGTCATTCAACCCACCTCAAGTCTTTTGCTTGCCACAGCAGACAAGACGAAATGTGAATGTATTCAACTTTCTTACGTTGGAATAAACATAAAGGAAACAGGTGTTTTTGCCTACATATGTCATGTAGATCTTTTCCGATCCAATAATATACCTTGAAGCTATATTTCAACCGAGGCCTTGCTAAGAGACCAATTAGGCCTCCATTTATGTCCATTAAACATGTAAGAGTGTGTTAAAATGGTTCTCAATGTTTGGAAGCAGCTGCGATAGACATATCTTCCTAATCGCAACCCAGTTTAAAATTTATGACCCGAAAAAAAAAAAAACGTACAAATGATATAGCTTATCGTGCGTCATGAGGCATCTAAACTAGCCAGACTATGAATAATTTTGTGACACCGAATGCGACTTTTCATTTCTATAAGTTCAAAAATTTTTGGATGAAAAATAATTATGATCAAATAAATGGTGCTTTTTCGCATATTTTACAGAGGAGCCAAGCTGTTTTGGCGGGAACTTTGCACATCGATCATTATCCCCCAACAGTTAGTTTTCAATGTTCGGGGTTTCTACTTGGCTGACTTGCTCTTAAAGCAGATAAAATGATAAAGGGTTATGAGGGCTTTTATCCTAACCAAACTTTTCTTTACGTCGGTTTCATTGCCTTACAAAGAAAAACTTCGAATGACTCATTTTTTCGAGGAGTTAACAAGAACGAACACGAATTTCAAAATGGCGGCTTTTTAACGTTTGCCTCATATTTAATCAAGGAATCGATCTCAATAAGCATGGAGTTCAAAGAAACTCTCCATAAAAGAGGTGACAGATTTTCTGTCTTGATAAAGATGATTGAAAATAAACTTCTGGGATTGGTTGCTTCCACGCTAAAAACGCTATAAATCGCCTTCGGCGTAAAGATGATAATTCATCGTAGTGTTGACATCGTGAATATGAAAGCGATCTTAGTACTAATGAACACTACTTAAGCAGTAGTGGAAATAAGGCCTAAAAACCGCACGGGATTTGAACCCAATGCTCTACCAACTGAGCTAACAAGCAAACTGGGAGCTTGTCGTTATTTTGGTTCCGAACAAACCCATGAAGTGATGAATAAATGACTGTTATTCGCCAGCTGAGAGGTCCGTATTGGAAAAGCTGTGCCCGAGGTCTTGACTACCACCCTCGGTTACAGCCTCGGGTAGTACTCAAGAAAGAGGGCACGTTTTTTTGCAATACGGACCGACGTAGGCTGGTGGATAGCATTTTCATATTTTTCTAAGACTGAACAAAATACTTGCCAAAAGCACCCGAATGATTTAGGCTGTAATAACGGCAAGATCATTTTTAGACTGAACAATTTTTTAGTAAGTAAATGGTAGCAGAAAGAGAGGTAATGCAAATTAAAAAGAGAGGTTTCACTGAAATTTTTTTATTTATGTAACAGATAAAGGTGATTCAGAAGGCTTCCGTACAAACTTTTTTTTTTTTTGTAACAAGTACATGTCACAATCTGACACATGTCAATTAGAGAGCGCGTAAGAAAAAAAAATCAGACAAACATGATACTACGGTTTGGCAAACAAACTCAAGTTTAATGACTGTCACGACACAATTTTTCTTTCAAATACATTCAATGTTCTTACGGAAATTATTATTCTCTTCCATTGATGATAAGTGTACGAAGAGTACCTTTGCTCAGACAGTAAATGGCAAAGAAAGTTATTGTAGGTAAATTAAACGATAAGTTTTGAAGTTGTGGGAGTTTGCTAGTTTGTTTGCTGCAGTGGCGCGTGTAAATCTGGCCTCTTTTCACAAAAACACCAAAATCAAATGAGAAATTTTAACTAGAACCAAGAGGAATTTAATGCGGCTCTTTTTCCTTGAATTAATTCGGTTTTTGTTGTACAGTTACTGTGCAAATGATCAAATTGAACAGACTTGCGAAGACTTACCGAGAGAGTATTTGTCGTGTTTTTACAACACTGAAAACTTTGCTCGCCGTTCCACAACAAAAAATTGTTTTAGAGAATTTAGATATCAAATGAATGAAAGTTCCATCGATTTATTCAATTGAACACAACGATTTCAATGTGACTGTAAGTTGACCATTGCAAAAATGCATAACCTAACTCGTGCAAAAATGCATAACCTAACTCGTGCGCATGCATCCAGGATATAAGTTCTCATCGCACTGTGCAAGCCCGTAGAGGCTATTGTGACATCGTTACAAACACAAGTATGTCAAAATTTTAACTCTCTGAGTTAGTTTTTGAGAGGGATTAAAGTTAACCGTAAACTTATCTTAGGCCACGTGTCAACTCCTTTAAAGACACATTTGCTACCACAAATTCATTTCGAGAACAAGTTCTTGCTGGCAAACATAGTGATTTGAGAGAAAGAAAAGAGAGGAAATATATGTTATTTGCCGGTAAATAACATATTTATTTTTTTGAAACTTTACGAAATTCTTTCTGAAAGAACCCGAATGATTTAGGACTGTAAATACGGCAAGATCTTCCATAAACTGAACAGTTTATGAGCGAGTAAATGGTAGTTAAAATAGAGGTGATACAAATTCAAGAGAGATGCCTCAGCGAAACATTTTCATTTCCGTAACGATAATTTAAAAGGCTTCCAAACAAACTTTGAAACATTATTTTTACAAGTATCTGTCACAATCTGACACCTGTCAATTAGAGAGCGCGCAAGTAAGCAAAAAAGCGTAAGAACATTTGAAAACAATGGAACTAGTTTGGCAAGGACTGTCACGACATTGCTTTCTTCAAAAACAGTCAATGATCCGACGGGAAGTATTATTTACTCTCATCGACGATTCATTCATGTACGAAGATTTACCTCTGTTCATTAAGTAAACGGCAAGGAAAGTAATTGTGAGTAAATTCAATTTTTTTATTTTATTTTGAAGTTGTGAGAGTTTGCCCGTTTGTTTGCTGCAATGGCGTGTGTAAATCTGGTCTTTCCTTCACAAAAACTAAATTCGAATGGCACACTCCGACGAGACACAAGGAGATTTAATGCGGCCTTTTCTCAAAAATTCCTTCAGTTTCTGCTGTGCAATTTACGGTACAAATGTTCAAATTGAACGGATTTGGAAAAACTCACCGGGAGCGTATATTTGTTGTAGAACTTAAATTAAAACTTCGCTCGCTCTTTCACTGCGAACAAATTGCTTGAGAAAATTCAGGTATTAAATGAATGAAAGTTCCATCGTTCAGTTTGATTTTAACCAAATACCCCACGTTTTAACTTTCTAGGTACTTTTTGTGAACGATTAAAATTAATTGCAGACAGGTTTTAGGCCTCCTGTCAACCAACGTAATGACACTATTGTTTATACAAATTCATTCTGAAACCAATATTTTTATGTCAACCAAAGTGATTTGAGTGAGAGAAAAGAGAGGATTCATAAGTTATTCATCGGCTTGAGGTAGTGACCGACGTGTTTGCTTAAAAATACTGCCCAGCCGGAAAAACGAGATATATTTATGAAAAATGGCAACTAAAGTTGGGATGTACTTGGCGACTCACGAAAGCGTTACCGTGGCCCGTGGGCAGAGATAGGAAAATACTGACCGGGTAAAGAACCAATCACATTGCAAGATTCGTTACCGTGCCCTCTCAAAAAAAAAAAAAAAAAAAGTTATTAATCGACTTGATTTACTAATAAAATACTTTGCTTGAACATACTACCCAGGTGGCAAAAAAATGTATATATTTAATAAAAACGGCAACGAAGCTAAGTGTGTTCTAGGCAACTCACGAAAGCGTTACCGTGCTCGTGGGCAGAGGTGGGAAAATCCGGGCGACACTAAGAGCCAATCATACTGCAGGATTAGTTACCGTGCCCTCTGTGAGAAAAATAAATTAAAACCGTATATGTGAACTGGCGATAAAGACGTGAATATCAAAGCGATCTTCGCAGTAATTTCCACTACCTGAGCGGTAGTGTAAATAAGGCCTGAAAAAAATTCATTTAATGTTGACATAGTTATCTATTTTGACACAATGAAAAGTAAGCTGTTCGTAAATTTTTCGCGCGCGTTATAGAAATATCTGAAGGATATGAAACACAATAGCCTTCATTTGGCGAGAAAGAGAGAAATTAGAGAGTCTCAATGGGGTGATGGCTTATACGGCTTGTGGTTCAAAACTTTGGCCAATTCACGGCTATCGGTTAATATCTAGGATTGGATGCTTTAGAGCTGAAAATGTTCTAAATCGACTTCAGGGTAAAGGATATGATTCATTTTAAGACTGATATCATGATTCATTCAATTGCATATGCATCCTGGGCATAGTGGGAAAAAAAAAAGCGTCTGCCTGCTAAGCTGACTGTCTCCCAACTCATGGGATTGACAGACCATAATTCTTTGTTAATTTTTTTTGTTATAAAGACCATGCTAACAACCCTTTAACTAAAGTAACATGAACAAAATAACAGAATTAACTTTTCGGAAAACAATTTTATTTACTTGCCAAGTTAGCTCAAATATATTTGTAAGTTGAAAATTTCTAATCTCAAATTGTAAAAGAGCGCCGAAAAAATTGCTGGATTAGTCTAATATGACCATTTCTTGACAGAGGAGCTGTCAAAGATCTAGAACAAGATGCAATCGCACTTTGATACCAAAGGCTTCCTGTGTCTGTACTTGTCTTGTAATTTCCTGATGTTGTTCTTGGCTGAAGCAGGTTGGAACGTGCATTAAAAAATTTGAAACTTTGTTTCTTTAAGAAATTTTCTGTACAACAAATTAAAGGAAATAATTGCATCAAAGCCAATACCTTTATTTTGCTTTTGAATCTTTTGTTTACTTTCCTCTATTATATTTCTTGTTCCGACAGGTTAAAATGTGTCTTCAATGCTTTGAAGTTTTGCCACTCAATTTCCCTTTTTGAAAGGGACAAAATCTGGCGGAAAGCCTTTTTTAGGTTGTCAGAGAATGTTTCGGAGCATTTTTCCTAATATGAAATTGTTTCATTATGGGGTAAAACTGTAGGGGTAGCGCTGCCTTGAGAGCTAGGCGAGCTGCTAAGAATTTGTTTTTCGTACAAACACCAGGCTAGCTACATTTATCCGTGTGTTCATTACTTAGGGAAACAAAAACAAAACAAAAAATATACTATTGTGTACCTTTGTTTTCTCTGTAAGAATCAATTAACGCAGCTTACTTAAAGTTGTGGTCTATTCCTCCTTTGGATTAGAATAATATTTTATAAGGCAACAAACTACACAAGTTGATTGCAATTCTCTGTTTATTTGTAATTGAAACCTTCGCGGAATGATCTCATCACAAAGCCTTTAAAACCGCACTTGTTTGGCAGCTTTGAAATCAATCTCATCTTGGCTGTTGGAGTTGCAGTACCATTTCCCTCTTAATCATAAATTCATGATCTCCTCCATAGAAAAAGGATTTCTTCTGGCGCTTTTGGTGTGCTTGATGCAAAACAGCGTCACCAAAGGTATTTTTAATTTTCAATATTCGATTTGTTCAAACGATTCCTATCGAAAGGTCCTGAAACCTCTCAAACTATCCTCACTGACTTTCAGTTAAGAAATTTTACATTGGACTTTTCTATCAGTACCAATATGATTGCTTGATGTACTTTATAAGCTCTCGTGATCTGCGTTTGCTTCAATACTGATTACGTTTTTTGGAGAATAACTAAAATGCGCGCCCCACCATCCCCAAATTTAGGGGATGGGGCGTGTATGCAATTCAATTGGCGTCGCTAATGCCGAGACATTTTATCAAGCTGAGACCTGGCTATACAACGAAAGATATTAGTAAGCGTCAAAGGACTCGGATTCCCAGAGCAATATGTCCAAACTCAGTTTTAGTCCTGTCAAGATTATCCCTTACCATAAGCAAGCTTTATTCAAGCGAAATAATGCTTCTGAAAAATAAGAAAAAAAAAGTCAAAAAATACGTTTCCTTTATAGTTCACAATTGATTGGTTCTGTACTCGTTTTATTCATCATCGACTGCCTTGTAACATCCAACTCGTTTTTGAACAGGTCTGGAGAGTGAGAACAAAAAATGTTCCGCAGCAGGTCACATACCTGTTACACTCCAATGATGCTTCTTGTATTCGAGGTTAACTCTCCAATCTTCTGACATCCATTGTTTCGTGTATTTTTTCTTGTTTTAAAGTAACTCTCTTATCTCACGGCTTATTGACCTTTATTTCATTTTAGAGATGAGATGAGATGTGTAGTGTGCTAGTCACTGCACCCGTAATATTCTCACGTTTTACTTATATTACCGATATAAAAAAAACAACAACAACAACAACAACAAAACAAAGCAAAACAAAACAGCTGCTTTATAGAGTGCAAGAACCGACTTCAGTTTTAGCTTGAGACGTGTGGTGTGCTAATTACTGTACTCCTAACATACTCTTATTTTACTCATATTTCCGATGAAAAAAAAAACAATAACAACAACAACAACTGCTTCAGTCGAGCGCAAGACCCCATTGCAGTTTTAGCGTAATCTAGAAAAAAATGTCGTTGACTTTCGTAATTGATTGACTTTTGTGGTTTGTCTTATATTAATTTGCTTTCAGTGAAATCGGAGAAAACGAATTAAAAAAAATTAGTTTACAGAGAAAACAAACAACGGGCAAACTTGCTTTCCATCACCCTTTCATAGATCAGTTTTCTGAAGATAGATTGAGTCACGTTCCAAAGCCTCACCACAAACAAAATTTGAGATACTAATCTAGGTTAGACCTAGTCAAGGGTCGTGCTTCATAATTGAAAAAATACAGAGTTTTCAACTCTCACATTTTCCCCATTTCAGTGTTTAGACGTACTGATTAGATTTTTTTGGAGCCCTCTATCTTAAGTGTAATCCCTTCAACACAGCACTCGCATTTTTGCTAATTCTGATTAAAAATAAAATTCTCTTTCCGCCATTTTAGGTGTTCAGAGGGGTAAGATTGACATGCAGGTGAGAAATGGTGATCTAACTTGCCAGTACGTGTCATTCAGCAGCAAATTCTCAGGAGATGGAACTCCCGTTAGAGTATTTGCTTCAATTAATCATGGAAATAAATCATCAGGGATCCATGATTTAGCTTTCATTTGGATCGAAGATGTTACAACGAGCCGTTTCAAGGCCTGTCTCGTACAAAGTGGCAAAAACTTAGAGAGTAACAGCACTATGATTGATTGGTTTGCATTCCAAGGATCACAAACGGGAGTATCTCATGGCCATGCTATTTTTAGTCTTCTCACAACTGGATCACAATGCAATCGGGTTAAATTCACTCAGGTATGAATACTTAAAGCATAACAGTCGCTGAGTTCATAATCTAGTCTAGTTTTTTATCTTTGTTCACTCATCTATTTTTCTTTTTTATTTCTTTTAAATAAGCCGTTTACATCAATGCCCAAAATTTACGTGACAGTACAGCATGGAACTCTAAACCAAGTTCAGGACGCCATGAATATTTGGATTGCGAACGTCTCCACGAATCATTTTGAAGTTTGTTTACAGGAATCGACGACATTCGACGGCCTTCACGATAAACTTTTAGTGGTATGTTGAACATAGCAATTACAAAACAGTTATCACACGGTCAAGAAGTCTATGATATTTATTCTTCTTTTTGCAGAACTGGATGGCCTACGAACATTACCCACTATCCTGGGAGGCAAAGGAGTCCTCAGCTGTAAGTTTTTCCGAAAACGAGGTACCATCTACAAGAGACAGTTACGCCTTGTGTAAGGTATGAATTACCCCATATCAACCTGCCATCAACTTCATCACATAGAATATAATCGAAAGCATCTCTCTGCCAGATAAATCAGGAGCTGAGAGCACAAGCGTAATTATCGGAAATGTTTCAATATGTGCGAAGGTTATACATGGTCATTTAACTCCAAACGGAGAAAAATAGAAATATACCAAATATACCAAATTTAGAAGCTCCACCCCTTATTATAAAAATATGAAGATAATGGCAAACTTTTAAAAGGTTTTAAGACCTTACGGAATGAGTTCCCCCCCCCCCCCCCCTACAACATATTCCAAAATAATTCCTCCAATAGTACAAACCTTCAGCAACGGGGGGGCGGGGGGGGGGAACTTCATCATTTAATTCCAATGATGAACATTCTTCGAGAGATGGAGGTGGGCAACATTGACCGGTCTTTACATGGAACAATGTTAAGCAACAAGCTCTAAAAGAATTAGGCATAGAAATATATATAATTTTTGGCAACCTCCATTTTTCAGAATGTCACTTTTTCAATTCCATTTTACTCTGCACCTGTGCTACTTACAACTGTCATTAATGGTGGTGATAACAATGCAAACAGCGTTTGCTCAGTGGAAGGTTCCATAATCACTTGGCTGGAGGTGAGATGCTAAAACAATATCTAGACATTTATATCATTAGACCTAATATGGAAACCAGAAATTTTGTGAGACCAAAACAATTTGGGTACAGCCAAAGACAGAAATTAGTCAAAAAAAAAAAAAAAAAACAGAAACCAAAATTTGGCAAGAGTACAAAATTAGTTAACTGCTCTCACATGATTTTTGGAGGGTTTTTACTAAGTACATGGGACAGCCAGGAAAAAAGTTAAAATCTAATTAAATAGTTTTAAAAACCAATTGAATATGTATTGTCAGGAAGATTGGCAAAAATTACAACAAAACTTTAAATGAAGATTTTCTTTTTGAACTGAATTAACCCAGAAAGTGACGTGTAGGTCTCTTCTGATAACAAGGCACGTTACACAAGACCACTATCTTGCAATTTTCCAACCTCTTTGGTGAAGCTAAAGGAGGACAACAGTCATTGAGTTATCCCTACCTAGTGGTTAGAGGAAATGCTTTGACCTCATGTTTTAACAACAATATTTTCCCTTTCTTTCTTTTAAGGAAGTGACTACCTCTTACTTTCGAGTGTGTATAAAGGATAGTGCTGGATATGATGGTCAGAGAAGCAAAGTACTCGTTGATTATTTGGTTATCGGAGGTAAGATGTTATGATATAATTATCATTAAATTTACAAACTAAAATTCATTTAGCTGATTTCGATGATGTTAGCCATCGCAAAAGTCATTGGGGTTTGGTATCGGGAAAAATATTAATAAACTCTCATCGAGTGGGTGCTCATAGGCATAAAATTCCAAGAATTACACAATTATATTAAGGAAACCAATTAATGTAAATTAAGTGCATATTATCTTCGATTATTCTTCATACTGTAACACCTTAAATTCTGGTACCTCAGTTTTCTGTAGGTATCAAGTAAATTTCAAACATTCATTTCCAGAACTGCAAAAGATTGGAACTAACAACCTTTCGATTAACGCGCTGGAAAAAAAGGAAATGTTTTGTCTCTTTTCAAAGCAAAAAAAGAAACATTTCTTTGAAGATTTTAGTTTTATTTTAGCAATATTTCTAACCTTGAGACTGTATCGTTTGCAGATTGTAAAAGTTGTACTATTTTAAGATGTTAATAGCAAACTTAACCATTTATTAATTTTATTGAGGCATCTACTCATTTCATCGAGACCCACTTAAGACCGCCTTAGCGAGTTGGGTTCCCTTTTTAAATTTAGTGACATTATTATTATTATTATTATTATTATTATTACAATTACCATCATCATCGTCATCGTTCTATAAACCCTATCATCAATATTATTATATGGGGTGGAAGAGAGCTAAAAATATTTGTATCAGCTGTTTCCAATCTTCCGTATACTGTAAACTCTACCGGTACCGTTATGTACTGAAGTTTTTGTATCCAGCTTTTACTCTTAACAAATAAATATTTCACTTGCAGATCTCGATCCCTGTTTAAATGTAAGTTGCAAGTATCACAGCCATTGTGTAGCCTTGTCTCCAAACCGATCTACTTGTGCTTGTGAAAGCAGCTGTCCGTCATATGAAGAACAGGTCTGCGCATCTAACGGTCGCACATTTACCAACTTGTGCTTGCTTAAGCAAGACATATGTAAAACACGTGGGAATTATACCAAGTATCATCCTGGAAGCTGTATAGGTACATTATTAATGAAATCTAAAGTCTTTAAATTGTTTTAGCGTTTGTTTTAAGGCCATTTATTTCAGAACCTTATAGAAACTAAATTTCTTTTCCTAAATGTCTCACGCTCGATAAAAGTATTTCGCACTTTAATGAAAAAACCTTGCTTTGTTGCAAACATGTATCGTGAACAAATAAGGGGAATAATTTGCGCGTCTGCCGTTGCTCGCAGACCTTTCGAGAAGAGACTACCCTGGCTTAAGCACACTTAAGAAAACCATCCTGATAGATAGCTGTACTTTTACATTTTTATGGAAATGGTATACTCGTCTGCTAAATTATTGCCGTTGAACAAAATTTACCATGCCGTGTAATTTTGTAAGATATAATCCTAATACAAGACTCAACTCACTAACAACTTTTCAGTTGTCCCTCGGTGGTTGAGGCACCGACAGCGAATTTCGATGCTTTACCAGAGAGCTACATATTACGATGGTGATATGAACCATGACTCAAAATAATTTTTTTTTTTTTAACCGGTGATCTCAAAATTTCTATCTTCCTTATTCTAACAACAACTCTGTACTTTAGGTTTCCCTCTTCAGAAAGGAAGGCATCAATTCCCAAACGTTCTTTCCTGGGCAGAAGACCATTGTGAAGTCATCAAGTTTAAGCCATTCATATTTTACCCTGACTAGAAAATTTATATACAGCTTACTGTTAATCATGTGAACTACAGTGACTCCACTTTGGTACATGAAGCCACAACACCCTGGGTTGAGAGTGTTAACAACACTCAGTTCACAGCTTGTGTCACTCGAGCTGGTAGGAATGATTAACCCTCGGATAGCTTTGCCACGGTTGATTGGGTCGCTTATCAGGGTGCACCGTCTGGGGGAGTGGCAGGCGAGAAACAGTTCTCAAGACGGTGGACTGGGACTAGCTGTCAAACGGTCACTTTTGCCAAGGTAAAGTTATTTTAATGCTTCAGTAGAAAAAGACTTGAATTTCATTTGGTCTCTCGAAAAACTGCTAAAAAACATTATAAAATATAAAATATATAGAAATTCCCGAATTCCTGAAACAGTAAGCGATACTTTAGCACCCAAAAGAGTCCAAACTTGTTGGCTACTAGCTTTATGAAATGCTATCGAATCCCTTCCTTACTTTCATCCAACTTTTTGGTTGTATCCTGTACATTTCTTAGGGAAAATATTCTCGGCCACCGACAATTTTTGCAACAGCTGAGCACCACAGATCTCACCTTAAACACGATGCCACCAGTTTGTGGATGGAAGATGTCTCCGTAAATTCCTTCAAGATTTGTCTTCGAGAGCTGCAGAATTTTGCTGGGGTACATGACGACATATCGGTGGTGAGTGTTTTTACATTTAGGAATATAGCCTTCATTGCTTCCAAGGGATCGAAATTACAATGAGAGGAATAACGATGAAAAGACATAATTATCACGGTCAAGAGATTTCTTAATTAAGAATTGTTAGAGGCACACTCTTGGCAAAGAACTCGACGTCTTGTTGAGATCACGACGCAGTTTTCAACACAAGGGCCTCAGCACAAATAAATAGAATCAAACTAACGACCATCATTGCATTAGCTACACGTAAAGGCTTTTCTGATATGCACCGCGCTTTATCACAAATTTAAAAGCCGCTTGGGAGAGAAGTCCATTTAACTCCCTACTGTTCTTAAACAGAGTATTTCTAACAGAGGAAGACAGGGATTCTATTTCCTCCTCTCTTTTCCCAAAGGTAAATTATTGTTTTCGCCATTGTTTTCTTTTATCAAGCAACTCTACATTTAATCAAGTATGCAGTTGCACAAAGTAAACCATCGGATTATGGAGAAATCTTGCCGCCACCTTAGTTACCCTATTCTCTTATCCATCATGTGCATCCATCGTGCATTGTTTTTTTTTTTTATTTAGAACTGGCTCGCGTTAGAGTCCCTTCATAGACCACTGTTTTCAGAACACAGTGATGTAAACTTTCAGAATAATCTTTCACCATCTGAGATTTACAATTTTGCCGTCTGTGAGGTGAGTTCAGCACGGAGTGATTTGGAACATCATACATGCTAGCCATACTAGTAATATGCTTCTCTGTTTGTACATCTTGTTTTTGTTTCGGTGTGTCGAGAGTCTTTATTACTTTTGCAGCTTGATTAATTGTCATTGTCTTGTTGGGATCATGTATCATGCAAGGCATATTGCATGAAATGGGACGACTAAGTTTTTCAGAGTCAAGCTCCAGTAATAAGATTCCTTATCTCATTCCATAGGATGTGAGTTTTAAGCGAAGCTACAGAAAATCACCAACGGTGTTAGTAACAGCTAAACATTCTACCAAAGGAGGAAAGACAGCCGCAGAGTGCAATGGAATTGCGAGTTGGATTGAGGTAATCCAGAGGGCTTTCATATTCTCTTTTAAGGAAAAATCGATTTCACCAATCCAAAAATCTTTGAAGCTAGATAATTCTGTATCAAGCGTGGAAGAATAGAGGCTGTTAAAGTAATGCAAATTGTCAATCGATGCCATTTTCAGATGAGGCTATCAATTGACAGAATAGCACTCTTACAATGATCTTCATGATAAAGTGGGAGAAAAATCGCAAGCACGTACTACAGCTACCTTTATGAAAGTACGATTTTATGTTTGGACATTCTCTTTGACATATTTAGCTGCTAATCAATACCATTTGAAAAGTAACTCAACTTTCTCCAGCCATAATTTTTTCACATTTTGTCTTTTTTTTTTTCAAGTTTATCACCCCCTCCAGGTTCCGCATTTGCGTGAAGGAACTGTTCATCCAGCATTACGATCCATTGTTGGTATCTTATGCAGTACTATCAGGCTAGTGATTTTTCTGCCCCTATTTAAATTGTATTCTTGGCTACGTTACTGTTCTCAACAGGTTTTAAGCCCTTGATATTCCAAACTAGGATACATTAGGGCTTTAATCTATAATAACAATCAAAATGAATAACTGCTCACACGTGAAATAGCAATGATACAGGTGCAGCAGTCGACTTTTGACATTCTTCTCGCTCCGCGGTAAACTTTATTGACCAAACATAACCCAATCGCAACGAAAACGTTTAGAAAGGCGTCGATGAAAAATTGTCACTTATCAGTTTTGAGTGTCTGGAGAATAATGAAGCCTTGATGATTTTATTGTGGCTGTTATACGCCATGGGTCATATCAGATAGAGGTGTCGAGACAATTCCATCACGATTCTCGTTCTCAGAGAAACGCGGGAAGTAACATGCCGTCAATATTCATTTCATGTTGATGACCGATTTGTGAAGGACGGCTAAGATAGGTTCATAACATAATTTTAAAGTCTTAATTAATGAGGCCATTACAGTAATCGTGCCCATCAGACTCTTGGACATCAGGCCGACATCCTAATATAACAAATCTCACTCTCAACCATTAATTTTCCTCCCTTTATCTCAAAAGATGTTTGCGAGGAGGACTGGCAGTATTTCAATGGATATTGCTACAGGAAAGTATCTTCTTGTGATTCGTGGACCAACAGCCAGGGTACATGCGCAGCCCTGGGGGCTAATCTTCCCAGTATCCACAGTCAAGAAGAAAATGTTTATGTTCAAAGTCTACATGATGGGGAGCATTCTTGGCTGGGGCTCTCCGATATAAAAACTGAAGGGAAATTTGTATGGAGCGATGGAACATCGTACGACTTCCATTACTGGGCGGATCACCAGCCAAACAACTTTCACGATGAGGACTGTATTCATACGCTTGGTTTCCTTCAAGATCATCGATACGAATGGAACGATGTTAATTGCAGTGACTGTCACAGATTCACTTGTAAGAAAGGTAAGACATAATTTTAGGGCCAAATTGAATCTGGCAGTAGTGATGAAAAATGAACAGCATTTCTAAATGTTTTACTGTATATATCATCTCTCCTTGTTACTGATAAAGATATACATTCTTTTTTTTTTTACCTTCAAAAAAGAAACTGCGCGAAATCTTAGCTCTTTTTTTCATCGTCAGATAATCGACCGCCGCTGAATTGTCGATTTCCTTGAGCATTTCCATGGAAAAAATGTAAAAAAAGAAAAAAAATCCCTTAACTTATTTTGTCCAGTAAAACCATGGAGATTACACAACTCGATTTCTATCTTTTCGTCAACAGACTACAATGAATGTAACGATTTCTCCAACGATTGTCCATTGAACGCCTCTTGTGTGAACAGTGACGGTTTTTACTCATGTCGATGTCCTGTTGGTTTTCGTCTGGATGTGAAAAATTGCTCAGGTTTGTCAAATTATTAACCTTCATTTAAAAGAAACAATGTTATGGTCTTGAATAAAAATTAAACTGTAAACCGGTAATACTGTGATGAATTATCACACCATTTTGTCTTGGTTTAAAATTGAAAATAAATGCCATTTCGCTTTCGTAGCTTTGTGATAAAAATTGAATAAAGTTCAGACTCACGAGGAGACGGTTCAAAAACATTAAACTAATAGGGCATGAGTCTAGCCATGACATGTCTTTAATCTTTGTCATCGTTAATTTAAAATTTATTTTAAATATTAAATATACCATAATAATAATATTTTTTTTCGTTAAGACAGATATAGACGAATGCAGCTCAGGGTCATTTCCCTGCCATGCAAAAGCTAAGTGTGTCAATACTCTTGGTTCCTACTCTTGTATATGTTCAGCAGGATACATAGGAGATGGAAAGATAAATTGTAACAGATCAAGTAAGTAAGAAATCACCTCAAAGAGTCAACGTACTCTCTATCCATCTGGTAATAATGAAAAAAAAAAAAAAACGCCTCCCGAACTCTCGATCCCTAGAGGGACATTGAAAAGGAAGGTGTCGCAAGGGGGCTTCAGTTTTTGGAATTGAGTGACATGCAATACAGAACAGACTCGCCTTACAAATGAACACTTCTTTTCGACCTGTTTATCCCGCTAGTTTCAAATGTTTAATGTTCTAGGTTTTCACTCAACAGCTAGCTGCGCAGGGCTGTACAAATCTGGTAAAACAACCAGCGGTGTTTATACAATCGACCCCGATGGTTCTGGTGCCTTTGATGTATTCTGCGACCAAACAACAGCCGGTGGTGGGTGGGCAGTTTTTCAAAAGAGAATGGATGGATCGGCAAGTTTCTACCGCGGCTGGACCGACTACAAGAACGGCTTTGGTAATCTGAATGGTGAGTTTTGGCTGGGACTGGACAAGATTCACCGCCTTACAAAAAAAAAGAACAAGCTCCGAGTAGATTTGATGGACACCACAGGCAGCACTGTTTACGCTGAGTACAACATGTTTGCAGTTAGCAGTGAAAGGACTAAGTACACGCTTAGCCTTGGGAGTTACTCAGGTAGGAGAAAAATGTTCGCCACCATTTGTTATTGATAGAAGCTTAAGTACTTCGTCGTGGACTTTAACATGTGAGACTAAACGTGTTTGAAAAATATTTTCTCTTTAAATGTGGCTTAAAATGTGGTAGGGTACATATATCTTTTTTCATAAATATCATGTTTATCTTGTGCCCGATTTCTTCAGTATCGCTCGCGGCTGCAGTGCACCCAACAGAGACGAATAATAACGAAATTTAGACGAAAAAAAGCACAAATTACGCAGCGCTGCATCTCCAACTTACAAATAAACTTCAATTGCTTTAAAAAGGTCATTTTATTTGAATTTACTCATTGCACCCTTTGCCTTTTAGATTAAGTTAGTTCAGATAAACTTAAGTGTATTATTGAGAGAACAAATAAAACGAGAGATTAGCGACATACGATAACAAGCAATACGACCTGTGCGAGTCATAAGCTTGAAACTGATACGAAAAATTCCAGATCGTGGGCCTCAATGTAAAGGTGATTCCAAAGTATTGCTCTGTGAATCCTGGGGATGCGCATTTAAGTCATGTAATCAGGCGAATAAGCGTGCGCGCACTCAGAGAACACGGTGTTTATTGTTTTTCAATAATTAAATAGACCATATTTTTATTGCATAATTTTGGTGGGCAAATCATCCCCTTCTTATTGGAGAAATAAGAAAAGAAATTCATCGAAGGGAAATAAATATAGCTAAAAGCGTCTACGAAGCCAGTGACCTGAGAATTCAAATCATGACCTCGAGCAAGAAAATTACGTCATTTTTACACAAATTATACATCGAATTTTTCCATATTTTCGAGAATTTCTACCTATCAAGTTTTTTTTTAAACTGCTATTTTAAAAGACCTTGCTTCCAGCTTCTGCAAAGTGTATCGTGAATCGATGAAATGACGCGCGCGATTACTCTCATTACAGGCATAAACGGGGAAAGTTTGGCTCATCATATCCCTTAAACAAGCATGTTGATCTATCTATTTAATTTTATTTTTCGAAACAAACAATATTAGGGAACAGTTGAGGCGAGTTTAAAAAATATATGTACATTTGATAATTTGAGGAATCACCCTAATTAAGTCCAGCGTGATATGTATAGTAGGTTAAAAAGGGCGTGCCACGGCTACTGACCGTCACGGCTACAGAAAGTCACATTCTGTCAGAAACACGTCAGCGGCCATTTAGTATTATATTTGGGGCTGTAAAGATGACCAAGTTGCTGCTACAGAGACTTGGCTGAGTTGTGATGATGATAGATTACGATTTAAACTTTTTCCTTTCCATTATAATTTATCCCTTTGACTACCGTTTTTCACTGAGTTTGGTGACTAAAGTATCTAGAAATTGTAATTTATGTAAATAATAACGGATTTTCATCAGTGACTTTAATACATATGTGAATGAACCAAACAATAGTGAGTCAAGTTAATTTCTGTATCTGCTGGAATATTTCTGTTTACAACGGTGAGCCCCACCGATATTCATGGTCACACCCGGACCAAAGGAGCATAAAGTGTTCTTTTACCTGGACGTAATCATCTCCCGCTAGTGTAACCAGATTGTAAGATCTACATATCGAGTAGACTGCTATTTTTCTGATCATGAACCGGTGCTATGTCATTTTCACTCAATCAAACCTCATTTTCACTCTATCAAAACCTCATTTCCTCATCTAACTCTTCTCGAGCTTTTAACATCGTGATGCGCAATTAATTAAATATTTCATATTGATAACTACACAATATAAGTCAATAAGTATTATATTATATCATGTATTATATTATCAATGATTTGTAATGTATTATTATTAGTAGTATAATGATGTTATTAGTAGTGTCGTTATTATTTTCATTATTACTATCATTATCATTATTACTAGTATGATTCTTATCATTATAGTTATCATACATCATTATCACAAGGCAACAACTGTTTCGGTTGCCTTCACTCAACTAGCCTGTCCAATGAACGAATTTAGGATTCCGGCCCGCTTTGAAAGTAAGAAAGGGAGTTAATATTGATTATGCTAAATTCCCTTTTTCTTGTGCAATTCAGACATCATCGAACCTTTCTAATGCTCTTTGGGTGGCTTTTTCAGGGACTGCCGGCGATTCTCTTTCTTCTCATCGTGGCCGTCCCTTTTCAACCAAAGATCAGGACAACGACCATTTGTCTAGTAACTGTGCTGTGATCTTCAAAGGAGCCTGGTGGTACCAGAGCTGCCATAATTCTAATCTTAATGGACTTTATCATCATGGGAAGCACTCATCTTATGCCGATGGAGTCAATTGGAATCACTGGAAGGGATATTACTACTCCGTCAAGAGAGCTGAGATGAAAATTAGACCAGTTTCATTTTAAAACTTTCTATTTTGTTTCCTTTGGAGCGTTATCTGTTTTCATTTGTAAATGGAACACAGAGAAACAGGGTTAGATATATAGATTTCCAAAAAGGAAATGTCGATTTATTAAATCGCTTTTACAAGTATCCATGTAGTTTTGAAAGCTTTCTAAATAACTCGCAAAAAAGTGCCTTACAAATTAAATCAAGGCTATAAATAGCCTAGTAAAATGCTAAATTGAATTAACTAACCTTACAGAATAACAATTTCATCACAACGAGTTAAGTTTTCGTAGTGTTCATTCAAGAGTATACAGAATAAAAAGGAGGGAAAGCTAGACAAAAATAAGCACTCAGCTTTTCAACGCAACGTACTCTTTCTATGTCAAAAGTGGACTGTCGTCGTCGTCTGAAGAGTCAAATATGCGTTTTATTCGTTTAGAAGTTTGTTTTTTTATGTGATTCTATTGAAGACGAATTGATATTGATGGTAAAATTTCATCCGTAAACACAGTACCCAGAAAGAGCTTTGCTGCTGTCGGCGTTGGACTTTGTTGTTTTGTTGTTTCGACAAGAGAGTGTTTTAGTTTGAACCATTGAAGTCGAGCCACTGAATATTCTTGGCATACTTTTCTGTCGTTCTTGTGAAACATGACTGCAATTGTTAATACTCTGTACATTTTTGTTTCCTGATAACTGCATTGTATGACTAGGAAAATATCCTTATTATTTAATGTTTGAATTATTCGTTTTCGAGCACTGTGGTTTGTAAGGAAAGAGTTGTCAAGATCGGCTTTCGCAACCTTTTCATTAGACCGTTAAATTTGTTAACTTCCATTGCATTGGCTTTAAACCAAATTTTATCAGAGTTTTTTATAGCATGATCAACACCCAGATAAAAGATAATGATAGATGATGACTGGACAGAGAAAACAAATTCAAGTAATCATTTCTAGGTGTTTAATATTCTTAATAATTAAGAAATACTCTTACGTCCAATTAGGAATACTCTCATGGTATTTCCTATTACAAAATGTGGACTTGATAACCAAATCAACACGTAATAAGGCTTCGGGATGAATTTAAGGTTGTTTGAATCTCAGGATCTTTAATTAATTCCCCGATATTAAACAAATCATTTAAACAAACCAGCAACTGTTATAAGTCAGCACAATTACGAGTACATTAGACCAGATCTCACGGGTCTCCTGCAAGAGATAAGAGTTCTATGAGTTTTACTGGAACGAGTAATAATGTACTAACACACGTAAAATTACTGTTTGGATGCTGAGTAATGTAGAAGTACTGTTTAAAATAAGATGATTCTACTAGGTTGATAGATAACTGATTTTTAAATAAAGACAGAATATCGAAAGCAATCGTGGAAGAATGAGCGTCTCCTGGACTAGAAGAATCAATAAAGAACAAAGCCGATTAACATACCTGCAGATAAGCGTTTACTTTACTGATAAATGTACAATACAGTAGCTGATGAGGGCCGGCAAGAGGATAATATATAGATCATGTGAAAACATCGTAGTTCAAATGAAGAGCACTTAAAATTTCCACTGTGAAGTCACCGTAAAAACATTTATCAATGACCGCAATCAGTGAAAGAACCAACAACAAAAAAGCTTTTGGAAATGATATGTGGCATAATAACAGTGTTGAGTAGCAGACGCACAGAAATGAATAGTTTATGAAAATATCCACGTGTGATCGATCTACAATGATTCGAGATCAATCGCAATCTTCTGTGCCTAAAGAGAGAAGTTGTGAGTGTGAATGTTCCCTTGAAAACTGATGCTTTTTAAGGTCAAAGGTGATAATTAAATGCTAGGAACTTCTTGTGAAAGTGCGGTTTTTAGTAAGCATTATTTCAGTCCTTCGAATTCCTCAACCTGCTATGCGTCAGTTCATACTTCATTTGAGAGTTCATTGCCGGATAGAACTGACAGTAAATTGCTACTGACATGTATTCAGGCTGAGAGACAAAGAACGAAGTAGTCATGTGAATACTATGTGGATAGAGTTGCATTTATTTGTCGAGTCTTTTGTCGTTCACTCTTGTTTTTGAATATGTTGCGGCTAAGAAATGTGAATGTGGAAATAATTTTAAATGAAGAGATAATGAGGTTAGGCGTTTGAAGCTGGACTTGCAAATTAGTGATAGCTACGATATTCATTTATCATGGCATATAGATAACTTCTTAGTCTAGTTGTACTCTCAGCGTCTCTTGCACAAGTTCCACGGCTGACATCACAGACCAAACTTGACCTAATCTCCCTTAAACTTGGTGTGGGGCGTATTTTCCGAATTTTGATAATTCACAGAAAATCGAAGAAAAATTGTCTGAGTAAGATTTTGTCATCAGTGTGATCAGAAACTAAAAAAATTTTCTAAACGGTAGAGAAAAGAATTAGAGGTTAGAGGCACTTTTCATATCTGTAAAAGTAAGCCAGGATCAAATAATAAATTTTCTTACCACAGCACTGGGATACAAATCACCGCTGATCTAATAACAACGATATAATGACTGCTGCTCATTGTGTAGCTATTATTCTATCGTCGTACTTAACTACGTTTGGGACAAACCAACCGAAGCTTCACGCTAATTATCACCAAAAAACAATGCGTTATCGATGAGAGCGAAGATTTATCATATATTTATCGATGTGACAGTTTGTTTTATCGACGGAATCTATGCGGTCGATGTGCTCCTTTTGACCCCGAGCCTTTTTATAATTTCGCCTTAGGAGGAATAAAAAAAATTTTCCTTCGCGATTTCTCAGTTCATCTTTATGCAAAATAAAAATGAAGCCAAGTTGTCTTCTTTTTACATTTTCAACTTGAGAGATAGTGTAAAAGACATTTCACGCGAAAAATTGTGGTTTGACAGTGGTAAAAAAAAAGGAAAATAAGACTGGTTCTCAGCAATTGATCCCAACTATCCGTCTCTTATGCCCTTTCACTCCCAAGATATAATTTTATTTAATAATTCTCCTTACTGTCTGCCATCCAATTCTTTAGATTTTATTCAGAGAATTTGGTACTGGATCAACTATTAATCTTCTTAATTTGCTGCTTGATATTTTATTTTCAATTTCAATAATTATTCATAAGGTGATCATCCAACCAATGGACGCCAATTTCGTCACGTGCATGTGGTTTAAAACCCCAATGAAACACTGGTATGACGCACTATCCGTGAGTTTCATATAATATCGAACCCTTGAGTTTGATAAGGTACCAAATTCACTGAACTCATTTCTTCGTTTGAATATTAATAACAGGTATTTGAATACTAAAACTAAAACACGAACATGAATAAACAACCTTTATTAACAGCCTCTCTAATAAGAAAGAACAAGGCATTTTCTGAAGAAAATATCATCACGTTCGTTTTAAACTTATAGTTGTTCAAAATTCAAAGCTCACGTCTTTAACATGATGAATACTGAATTTAAGGTTTCAATTCATTGGAGAATCTTCTTCATCGTTTTTATCAAGGAACAAGCAACTCACAATGGCACTTTACAGAATGAGTGGTCACTTAGTCAGACGATAATTAACATACTTGATGAGCCTGAACTTGTTTAGTTTACATTTGTTGTTTTTAGCCTGGAGAGGATATCAGCAAATGATAACAATTGACGCGAGTTAGTTCATGCAGTAGAGACTTTGACCTTTTGTTATTGAAATTTCTCAGCTAGAAGTGAAAACACTTATTGTTTCTTGTTGATAATTATGCATTAGGTGATATTACATGTGTCCTTGCTTAGAAAGCCGACAGAAAGTACTTTAAGTTCAAACAGAAACCGGTAGACAGATGAAATTGATCTTTGCGTTTTGAGCTTTTTCCAAGCGGAACATACGGCGAACAGTGTTAGCGTTTCATTTTTGAGTCTGTTCCCTTGTTACTGGAAACCTTTAAATAAAATCTCAAAACCGCTATTCAAATACCTTCAACGATATGGAAAAAAAAATCTATCAGCTTTAACAGAATTCACCCACCCGAAGTTTTCTTTCTACTCCCTTTTTCTGCTCCTGCTCCGCTCTGCGTCTAAAGGCACGGTTAATAAATCAAGTCGGAAAGGAAGTGTCACTAAACTTGCCCTCATTACAAATACGAAATAAAATATGTTTTTCCTTTGAATTTTTTTCTTCTTTGTTAACGCGAGCAACATAGCTTATAGACGTTTTTTCCTTCTTAGAAACAGCTGCTTATTGTAAGAAATAAGCAAACAGCCCTATCAATTTCCAAATTTCATCTAAGACAAGATTTCTAAGGCCAGTTCCAGTTTTAGTGGTGAGAAACATGACACAATGAAATTTATAAATAACCTCTTGTTTTCACGTCTATTGTGCTTTGTTTCCGGTAAACTATGAGGAAAAAAATTATTTAACCAAGTAACTGACAAGCCGACAAAATATTCTTTTAAGTTACTCTTTCACTGAGCATGGGGGTTTTTCATCATGAGCAATGATTTTCGGTAAACATGATCATGAAGTATTGCTAACTGCATTAGACGCTTTCTCTCCATTTAGCCTTCACGTAATCGCTGATATGTTTTGTCGTACTGCGTGAGATTCGACTTACAAACGATTTGCGAATGCTACGGTTTGGCGCCATGAAGGTTTTGCATTGATAATTTCCATCATTTTGGAGAATCGTCATCTGTTCAATTATGAATATCAAATCCATCATCAACTTTCAAAATAAAAACCTGTCTTATTTCGTATCGATGTCATTTTTCTCCAGTTTTTCTCGCGAAACTATTTTCTTAAAAAAAAAAAAAAAAAAAAAAAACTGCCACCGTGCAGTCTGAAACCTACCATTTGTCCTCTCTAAGCCGCCCGTTATGAGCACGACAAGCACGCAAAATTCTACTCTGGATGAGTACTGTTCTGGTACACTAAAAAAATTATTAAATCGTAGTTTTGTCAGCGATGAACAGTGTGTTGGCGCTCATTTCCGTGGGTGGAAATACATTCATTTTGGCAGCCATTTACAGAGTACTACTCACTTGCAATATTTTTAATGTTCAGCGGGAACTTAGCCGTTACGCTCTCAATACGGCTATAAATAAACTGCATATACCATTTCGAAAAATTTGGCTTACTTTCATTTTCATTCTTCTGATTCCATGTTAGATTTCATACCACAGACTGAAAAATAAACTACGAACCAGAAAAGAACTGACAAATCACTAAAGCGAAAAAGAAAACGAATAACTTAGGGTTGGAATAGAGGTAAGATTTGTGTCAGCTCTGTAAAGTCGGATTCATGGTTAGTGTGGAGAGAGATGAAAGTTATGGTGCATTTCCGCGTGTAATCCGGGCAAGAAAAGGTTGAAACTGCTTTGAAATATCAGTTCTATAATCGAATTCAAGAGACTATTTACATTAGGATTGATTAGATATTAAGGCCATTGCTGCAAAAGCTATTTTTTTACACAAAGGGTTGGTGTACGAAAAATCAACATCAAAACTCAGTGAAAGATTATTCAGAATTCTCTAGATGGACTACACATCTTACCGTGGGCGATGCGCTTAGGCCGGATATTATAAAGTGGGTTATGGAGATAAAGTTATCTCAGTTTATAATCTCTTGTCATCACTTATAGTTTGACAAAGATGAAAAAGCCGCCGCCACGAAATTTGCGATGTTGACCTTTCCACAGTTCTACTTAATGTGGGTGTTAAATCTTTTTAATAGCTAGATATTTATCCAACTGCCAGAAAGATACCTAATCAGCTACATTGTTAATCTGATACCACGACTGAACGGTTGAGGGTCCAAAAGTCACCTGATGTGATTGCCCAAGGACAATTCTCGGCAGACGGCTTAAAAATGTTATTTCTTCCTGACAAAATAATACACAAGGATAATAATACCTCCGTAACGTCTCACTTGCCCGCCAAAGCAAAGTTATAATTTAAGTTAGGAAACTCATTGGGATTGTTGTTGATTTCCTTGTCATGAAAGATTTGTATTGTCAAATCCAGTGGTCAATTATTGCTCCATATTTCGTTCCATGATAACACTTCCTACAACTTGGGTTTTTTTTCCTAGTCATTTCTCGACACATAAGTTAGACATATAATTTATAAATATGCAAGAAATGCGTCACTGTTACTTTATTGTTGACATTATCTTTAAACACATGAGTAAACATATTTTCTTAATGGACTATTTAGTTCATTGAAGTGCTACCCACGCAAGGTGAAGAATTTACACTTAATACAAAAGATCAAGAAGAGAAAGTAAAGGTATTCTTAATCGAAGACCCTGCTACTTATTGGCTTTTGTAGCCATTTTTAGATCAAAAGAAAAGTCGTGCGGAATCGAGCGCAGATTTCAGACAAAATTGTGTGATTTATCAATGTCTTGTTACCGTCGTGCGGGGCCAAATTAATTTGACCCGACTGCAGAACGGAAGTGATTTAAAACCCTTGAGGCGCATAGAATTCAATTAAAGTTATAAAAAGGTCTAAATTATCTTACAATAGTTTGGAATTATTTAATTATTTAGAGGGAAATGTCAAGTGGTGCTGATGAAGGTGGTCGATTTCCGGAACATTTAAACAACAAAACAGCCTAACAAAAACCGCGATATTTTCTCCCGCTAAAAAAAAAAATCGTACTTTCATTTTCTTGAAAAAAAAAAATCAATTATAATGCCTGGCTTGTTGATTCGCATGTTTCACTTCCATATAGGGCCGGGCATGATTTTCGCCGAATATTCTAGAAGAGGAACCGGAGCGTGGGTTTGATCAATATTTAATGACCGAGCTTGTCATGGCCAGAATGTTTCATCATTTAGTCGACAAGTATAATTATATTAAATCGTAGGCTCGGCTCATCTTTCGTTGTATTGACGAGGACATAGTATCAGAATAAAATGTTGATGGCATGGGGCGTACGGGGAAGAATACAAGAAATTAAAAAATCTTTGGCACCCAGACGCTTCCAAAATGTTTCGAAGCCATCCCTGCATTACGGTAAAAAAAAAAAAATACTAATATTATAATAATGTGGGATGTCTTTGAGGCAGACCCCGTAAGAATCCGGCTGGACTTGTTTTTCATGGTAGTCACAAGTTGCAAAATGGACCAATGAGATTTCAAAGGGTGCCGTCGTTTACTTCCAGTCTAGGTAAAATCGACGCTTGACGTACCAAGAGATCCTATATTTTTAATAACTCTTGTACACTCCTTTTGTAGATATAACTCAGTCACTTGTTTACACTTGTTCGGTCGACTGTGAACATCACTCGGTCAGATTGTGTCGTAAACAAACATCGCTCCGCAACTTAACGTTATTGAAATATTACCTGGTTTGTTACGGGGACGTCGACTTCTTCGGTCACTTGAACTGTCAGCTGTACGCACGTTTTTCAGTCAGCTGTAAAAATAGTTGTTACTGTAGGCATGCTAGTGACTCGTTTTATTATATGGCTGAGATAACCTGAGCCCTCTAACTGGTTATTACTTGGTCAGTATTTTTCTGCACGGACCGTTTCCACGGAAACGGTCATAAGTCTTGTAATTTTGGTCACGAAAGCTAACAAACTACTTACTAACCTATAACCAATATTCCTTAATGCGGCCCTCGCGCTCGGTTAGTAAGAAGTTACTATTCTCTTATTCCGTTAGTTGTAATCATACAGTACTCTGTTGTTGTAAGAAATAATTGGCTTAGTTAATCTGTCCGTTGTTTGCTCTTATTCGGTCGGTTGTAATCATAATACTCTGTCTGCTGTAAGAAATAATTAGCTTGGCTTTTCTGTCCGTTGTTCGCACTTATTCGGTCGGTTGTGATCACATCACTCCGTCCGTTATAAGAAATAATTAGCTTGGTTACTCTGTCCGTTGTTCGCTCTAATTTTAATCATGACACTCTGTATTTTGTAAGAAATAACTAGCTTGGTTACTCTGTCGGTTGGTGAAGAAATGGTGACGGTTGCTTTTATTCAGTGGGTTGTCACAATCAAAATACTCTTTAAGATGTAAAGGCAGTTGGTTGCCCACGCCTCTCTGGCTTTCGGAGGAGACTCATGGATATCGACTTGCTAATCTGTGAGAGGTAAAAAGTAACAAAATAACTAGATAAATAAAACTCAGCGAAACTATTGGTAGAATTTTTAAATAGGTACAAGGCATATGATATATCAAGAAAGTAAAAATGGTTTCTTTATTATTTGTCACCATTCTTCGATAGCTGATAGATTTTCAGGAGCTCGAACATCAAACTCGTTCTTGACGAGAAAGAGCTTTAAAAATGCAGCTGAAAAATTGGCAAACGAGTCCTTTTGGTCAGAGTGCGTGAATCAGATCTTGGATCTGAAAAACGATAAACATCTTTGTTTACATAGCTATGTATTCTAAAAATGTTCTTTTGTGGGAATTTTAAAAGTCGCTTCAGGTAATTGAAAATCAAGGAAACCGTTTCTTTTAAAATGGTTCTCGTTCCTTTCAAAGTACAGGAAGATGCCTTTTTTTTGTTTTTGTTTTTTGAGGACAGGCGTCACTGTAAACCACGACGTGAATACTGAGGAGAACGAAGAGGAATAACTCACTTAAGGAGCAAAAGGACGATTTTTGTGTGTCTTTCAATTTGTTGAACGTTTCCTTGTAGCTCTTTTAAATCACCAAGTTGAACGTCTTCCAAGGACGAATGTACACGCGTTTATACAGGAAGTTCACTGACGCCCTCGGACACAATGAAGATGATTAAGCCAGACTCTAGAAGTGCCTAATACTGAAATGAAGTTACTTTGAATCAACGATGGCTGTCACGATTGCACTTAATGTTTCTGTAATTACTCTATCCTTTTTATTCAGGTATGTTTGGTTAAAAATTTAAGAATGTTTAATCTTTATCCTCACTGGTGAACAATATGTTTGTGTCGAAAAATAATTTTTAAGTAAGTACCTACAGCTAAGAAAGTAAGATAGTGACCTATGTTCCATCTAAAAGCTAAATCCATCATTTAATGACCTAAATCATACAGATGTAAGGTGACCTCGATGAATGCCTTTTCCCCAGCTATGTTACCTGCAACGCACTGAAAAACTTCTTCTTTTAGACGTGGAAGGAAATTTTATGAGGAACAAAATTATTTCAACTCATAAAAATATCTTTGCAGATGATTGAATGATCCACGTGTCCTCTTCCTTTATGACATTTTTTACGGGAAAAAGCTAAGATAAAGCTTTTAGGATGAATCATTATCATCTTTTGTAGAGACTAATTATTTCCAAATGTAAAAAAGTAAATACCTCTAACCTCTAGATTACACGAGTCGAGACGAGTCATAAGAGACTTTACGAGGGGGAAGGTTTACAGACTTTCACGAAACCGTAACATA